>NC_135338.1:17554629-17854629 GCF_023851605.1 Tamandua tetradactyla
CTCCTGCCTAGAGGGCCAGCGAGAGTGCTGGGGGTACCTTTAGAAAGCGAGCCAGTGTTGGTCGGGACTGTGTCTTTCAGAGGAGGGACCAGTGGCAGGAAACTAACTTCAGAGGCACAACCATGGAGGCTGAGGTCCGACGTCGAGACACCTCGGGCCAGGAGTGCGGCCCCAGCCCGGCCCGTGGAGATGGTGAGTTTGCCCCACAGGCCGAGGATGGGCTTTCCAGTTTTTTGCAGGGCAGAGCCATTCGATGTCAGGCCTTGGCGAGCGGGAAGCCCACTCCCTGGGGTTTGGGGAGAGCCTGGCTGCCACCACATGGTGGGGTTGAGCATGGGCCACGGAGACGGCGCTCGGCCCGGGTGCAGCCCCCATGCTGGGAGAGGGTGGTGCCAAGAAAAAGGTGTTCTCCCCAGTGTTCCCCCAAGTTGCCTTTGGAGAGAGGCAGAGCTGCGCGTAGGCCTCTGGAAGGGGTGGGACTGCTGCTTTCAGAAGCCCCAAGGACGAATGGCTTTCCAACTTTGCAATCTGATGGACTTTGCTCCTGCAGGTTTATTTCCACTAAACAACCAAGAGAAAATTGGAATTTGGTCAGCTCTTAGTTACAGTGCTTTTGGTCTAAAAATGAATACAATTAGTTCCTGATAAATCAGTAAGTGCTATATTTCACAGAAAAGGAAAAAATAAGTAATGATAAAAATATATGTATATTCCTTCTAGCCTCCAATGTTCTGGAGCAGCGAGAAGGAGAAATCTGAGATGATGGAATGGTAACCTATGACAAACTCTGGGATCTGTCCTGTAACTACTTGTTGAAGTGTGCTTTGAAAGCTATTGCTTTTTTTCTTTCTTCGCTTTATATATATGTTATATTATACAATACTATATGCTGTTGAGTCCATTTATTCAGATCTTAATTTTAATTGCCTTATTTTACACTTCTACAATGCCATTTTCTATTAGATTTCATTTTTCTGCAGAAGTTCTCAATCTTGACACTTTTGTTCTTGACTATATTAATAAAAATTTTTAAAAGTGTATGTCTGACAACGCCAATAACTTGTGGGTCTGTGTCTGTTTCCTGTTTTTATGTTTTCTTAATACTAATTCTTGCATATCTGGAAATCTTTTGTTGAATGCTGGATACTGCAGAATCTCTGTATAACATCTTCCTGAGAGGATTTACTTTTCTTCTGGCAGTCAAATTTAGGATACTGACTTTAATCTATTTGGGATTGAGAAAATTTCAAGATGAGTTTCAATTTTTGTGAGGTTTATATGGTCCTGATTTGCTCTTACTTCTAGGGGGGTCTTTTTACTGGAGATATCTTGGTGTGCCTTGAAATCTAACGTTTGTTTTTCAGCACTGTGGAATGGCCAAAAGCTCTACTTAATCCTTTAGACTTTTATCCAGTGTTTTCTGCTTTGTATCTTTGTGTCTATTTACATATCAGCCAATCCTTCAAGGGGAAAATCCATGGCCCGTTATCAGGTTCCTTATCTTGTCAGCTCTCCATTGTCTTCAAATAGGTTTTTTAAATGTTTAATCTAGCTTTCCTAGCAACTACTGCAAAGGGTTGGTCTGATAAAAGATGGTCTCTCATAAATAAAAGCAGAAGTCTCATCATGGCTTTTAAAAAATTATTTCAAGTCCTTTGCTGAAACTCTTAATCTTGTCTTTTATCTTCTTGACAAAAATTCAACGCCCAGCAACTTCTGGGCGTGCTGGCAGGGAGAGCCCAGACAACAGTGCTCCGTGTGAGGATGGGATCAGTCAGTCTTCTCAGAGGAAACCAGGTTCGGACATGGAGTTCTCCAGGAAGGATTTGTGGAAACTTGTCCGGCGCCGTCTCGCTCAGCTTCTGATCCCCAGCCGGCGGAGGGAACAGGAGGGAGAGAGAAACAGACGCAGACAAACCGACTCAAGTGACAGACACGGGTTCGAGACACGCTGCAGTTGTGAGCACAGACCTTTACTGGAGCTAAGCTTGCAAGCTCTGTTACAAATTCCGCGCGGGACAGAATACCCCGCGGGGGAACAACCTCTATGCGGCCGTCAGGTACGGCTCCCTATGGGTCGTCTCCCCCCACCCTGTCCGGGTAACCTCTTATATACTGTGCCCAAACCCAATAGGTTAGTGCCACGTATATAGAGGTGATTGGAAGATAGGGTTGGTGGGCGCGTGCGTCATACGCGGAAACAGGATGCGGGCTCCATCTTGACTCACTCGATGGGCGGGGGGGATCTCTAGAGCAGGCCGCAGCGTGTCCACTAGGCCAGACCCGGGAGGCGGCTCTCCACATTTCCCCTTTTTTTTATTTATTTTGACCCAGTGTCTCCATTGATGAGTGTGCTCCCGTGGGCCTGAGTGGCCCACTACATGTTTTGGTGCTTTGGGGAGTCTGGACTAGGCTTGCTAGGCACCAACCAGAATGCCACCTCATATAGAGACCGGAGAGCCCGTGAGCTGGAAACCACGTGACTCTCCCTGCAGTGCTTCGCCTCGCAACTGGGTTATGAGGGGGGGCAGGAGAGCGGCAACCAGAATCGAGAGTGTCGCTAGGTGTCTCTGTGCAATGGCTGGAGTCTAGTCTGGCCAGGACTGCGACTTCGCCTAAGAGATCAGCCTACGACCAAAATTATGACTGCTGGTGCCGCCTTTTATACCCGGGACACAGCCATGGGCCTTGCAGCGGGTCTTGCTTTCGAGCGTCCCGCCCTGAGTGGCCGGGATGGGTCATACGGTGAAATGGGGGACTGGGCAGCAGGGCGGTCGTTGTCAGGAGCACCAGGGGCGAGTGACATAGCCAACATGGTAGTAACACGCAATTGCTGCTGTGTCTGGAACAAGCGTTCTAACAAGCATTTAACAGTGACTAATCCCACTAATAGTCCCACCGCTACGAGAATCCAAGTAGTCAAATTGGGCCAAGAGAACCAAGAGGTGACTCGGTTCCACAGACTTTGTACAGTCTCGCCCAGTTTGGAAAGGTCGAAGGCAACGGGGGTTAACTTGATCTTCCCAAGCACTTTAAGGTCTGATTCCACCTGTTGGGAGAGCGGGGGGTATTAAAACTGGTCCCCCCTTCTAAACAGTCGAAGGGTGACCGGCGTTTTCGTTGCCATCTCGTCAGTCGCCGCCGTCATCAGCAGAGTTGGAGGCCTGATCTGATGGTTCAGGTTGAAGGCTTGTTGGTTTTTTGGGCAACAGCTCCGTGGCCTCCTCGGGCGATGTCACGGTTCTCACCAGTCTTTCCGGAACCCACACTGGTTGACGTCCTGGCTCCTGGGGAAAAACACAAACAGAGCCTCTGGCCCAGCTGAGCACGGGGTCAGGGCCTTGCCACTGTCCCGACAGGACATCCTTCCATCGGACTAGACCTCTATGTGGAGGACTCGGAGTGGTGTGTTGAAGGGCAGGTGTCATTCCCTGTGAATTTTCATTTAAAAAATTGTACGTAAACAAGGCTATAGACAGTTGAGCCTTTGGGGACAGGCCGTGACCTATTCCCCCTTTCTGTTTCTTTAGTAAGTCTTTGAGAGACCTGTGAGCTCTCTCAATGACTCCTTGTCCTTGAGGGTTGTAAGGGATGCCATGTTTTAATTGTACTTCCATATTATCACAAAATTTTTGGAAGGTTCTACTGGTGTAAGCAGGTCCATTATCTGTCTTTAATATTTTTGGCTTACCCCACGCTGCCCAAGCGGCAAGGCAGTGTGCAATGACTTGGTGGACTTTTTCTCCTGTCTCAGCAGAGGCAAATAATATCTGAGAACATGTGTCTACTGACACATGCAGGTATTTAATTTTACCATACTCTGAATGATGAGTGACATCCATTTGCCAAATGTCTCCTGGGATGAGGCCCTTAGGGTTAACTCCAACCGAAGGGACTGCTCTTTGTTCTGCACAATCCCTGCAGGCTCGGACTATATCTCTAGCCGCTGCACGCGGAATACTAAACCGCTTAGCTAGGGTACCTGCATTGATATGAAATTTGGCATGGAACTCTCGGGCTTGCTGATATGGTGTCAGCGCGGGGAAGACGTGTGGCTGTCGAGTGGCCACATCTACTATGTGATTTCCTTGTGTCATGGGACCAGGCAGGCCTGTATGGGCCCTAATATGAGTTGTGTAAAAGGGATGTTGTCTAGCACGTATTGTCTCTTGAAGCTCGAGAAAGAATGTGCTCACTGTGGAGGAACATTTTATAATGCCCACAGTTTCTAAAATTTGTAGAGAATTTACGACATAAATGGAATCAGAGATAATATTCAGGGGGCCAGGAAACTCTTTCAGGACTGTAATAATGACTTGCAATTCAACCCACTGAGGTTTTTGTGGTTGAAAAAATACTGTTTTGGGAGTGTCCCCTTCCACACAATACGCCCCTGTACCGGAGCTGGAGCCATCCGTGTACACGGTAAGGGCGCTCGCTAGTGGCTTAGGCGAAGTCACTTTGGGAAAGATCACTGGATGTCGGGTAACAAATTGTAAGAGGGGGGTCTTTAGGGTATTGACTGTCAATACATCCCAAAAAGGTGCACCGGAGAACGGCCCATTGATCTATGCACCCGGTAAGTACTTCAATTTGCTGGAGAGAGTAAGGCACCCTGAGGTTTTTGGGTGGTTGGCCAAAATGTTGTATGGCCTTCTTGATGGCTTCTAGGGCTAGTTCTGCAACTGCGGTAGGGTAATGCTCTAAAATCTTTTTTGGAGAATGAACAAAGTAATCTGTAACTGACTGTAATCAATTAGTTGTAACTTCCACTGCACTCAGACCAGCCTGCAGGGGGCTCCGGATCTCGCAATGGAGGGCAGACGGAATTACCTGATGCTGCCACTCGAGGGAGCCCTTGCCTACCATCCACCGGAAGGCGCCGCGTCTCTAGGGGCGCAGCGGTAGGCGCGGGCGGGGCGGAGGGCAGCGGGGGCGAGACCGGGAGCCCCCCCAGATCGATCAGCAGAGGTGCGCCTGCACTCTCGGCCTTGTCACCATCTGACTCTGAGTCAGAGTCGTCTGAACTAGTGCCAGACTCTGGCGGCTTACAAGTGGGCGGCTCACTTTCACAGGAGCCGTCCGCTAAAAGGGTCTTTAAGGGAGCTAACAAAGGTAAACTTCCGGACTGCCCCATGTTTGCAGTCGGCACTGTACTTTAATCACTCGGAGAGCTCTTCCGAGTCCCCGGGGCTACCTGAAAGCCCGCGGGCCTTAACTCTCACGTAATAAGAAGTACTCACCTTCTCGCGGTGATCAGGCGCGGGAAGTCCGCTGCGAGCTCAGAATGCACGTCCTTCTCAGTTCAAGAAGAGACAGTACGGCTCTCCTTGCAGAAGAGGTGTCGAGAGAGGAGGGTCCCCGTACGGGCCACCACTTGTCCGGCGCCGTCTCGCTCAGCTTCTGGTCCCCGGCCGGCGGAGGGAACAGGAGGGAGAGAGAGACAGACGCAGACAAACCGACTCAAGTGACAGACACGGGTTCGAGACACGCTGCAGTTGTGAGCACAGACCTTTACTGGAGCTAAGCTTGCAAGCTCTGTTACAAATTCCGCGCGGGACAGAATACCCCGCGGGGGAACAACCTCTATGCGGCCGTCAGGTACGGCTCCCTATGGGTCGTCTCCCCCCACCCTGTCCGGGTAACCTCTTATATACTGTGCCCAAACCCAATAGGTTAGTGCCACGTATACAGAGGTGATTGGAAGATAGGGTTGGTGGGCGCGTGCGTCATACGCGGAAACAGGATGCGGGCGCCATCTTGACTCACTCGATGGGCGGGGGGGAACTCTAGAGCAGGCCGCAGCGTGTCCACTAGGCCAGACCCGGGAGGCGGCTCTCCACACATCACTGTGGGCCTTCTCATGTGAGAGAGGTGTCCAGAAGCAAAGGATCCAAGAAGACACCAGCCAGGTGACTTCCTGGCTAACAGATGTTTTTGATGGCATCAGCCTTTCTTGAGTGATCATAACTCATTGATGCCTTAATTTAGGCATTTTCATGGCCTTACAACTGTAAACTTGCAACTTAATACATCCCCTTTTTAAAAATTGTTCCATTTCTGGTATTCTGTGTTCTGGCAGCTTTAACAAACTAAAACAATATTACTAGCAATTATCCTTCAAATCTTCATTTTATTCCATGGTTTGTTAATTCTACAGTCCTATGGATTTATCTAATTTCAAGATTCTGTGCGTGTTTCTCTCTGTCCCAATAATTATATATAATTCTGATTTTCTCTGTGTGTGCCACAGCTGAAATGATTTGAGGGAATACTATGATAGTTTCAATTGATATTTTTTAACATAGAATAATCACTGCTTTTCAAATTTCTCATGCTAAGCCACCTCGCTTCAAATAAGGATGTTGGGATTCCAAGGTGCAAAGCTTTTCAAAGGCAAAAATAACTGCTTATTTTCAAAATTCTTCTGAGAGTGTTTAAGAAAATGAAATTTATGACCAATACTTTAATATGAACTGGAGTTTTGTGTGACATTTGGTCATGGAAAGATAGCAGAGGTAATAGAGAATATTCTGGACAGAATTTTATGCATTGGAAAACAAAACAACAAAGATTGGGGAATTTTCTTTTTGTTGTTATTGGGAAGAGTCTTGACTAATGGGAAATTGAGTTTCATTTTACCACTGAGAATGTTAACACTATGCACAAGATATAAATCAATTGTGTTTCATGTGACAACTTGCACTTGTCAATAATTGGCCCAGCTGGTTTCTACTGAAGTAGTAAAATCTCATTCTTAGATGCCCTCATTGAACCCAGTTCTAAGTAAGAATTATTTCTTATATACCTCAGTATATCTCTCATAAAATATGGACATTTAAAAATTCTGGCTTGATGTGTTTTTTGCATTAACTAGTCTCAATAGAGTGTGTGTAAAAAGAAACATTTATATCTTCTCTGCATTTTATATTTTATATGAATTCAACCTGAGCTGAATTTCAAAATGGAGAATAATTACATTCTTCTATATAAATAAAAATGGAAATGGAAAAATTGATGTGATATGGAAACTAATCTTTATGTTTATTGGTCAGTCTCCATGCATTTGTTCATCCTATTGAAATGCTACAGGAAATAGATTAGCAACATATTCATTCTTTTATACTCACACATTAATGAGAGTATCATAGCAATCACCATTGTCCTCATAAAATCTTAACATTGGGAGTCTCACTCTTTGGCATTGGCTTACACCAAATTACTTAGGAGAGCTATTTATGTAGCATATTGATTTGAATAGTTTTCATCTGTAATACCATTGATTGGATTAGTCCAGTACGGTAATGCAATTAAAAGAATATTTGTAGTTTATATGAGCACTATCAACACTCATTATGAAGCCCCCGAATTCCTAGCTTTGGAAAATTCACCCACCTCAGCTTCTCTGACTGTGGATTTACAAAAAATGCTTTTATACTTCAGACAAAACAGAAGTTACAAAGAAAGGTAAATGACACAATATTGATTCAGCATCCATGTCATATTAAATCTCTTCTACTCAATTTTATTTTGTCATCACAAAAAGCTTATGAGGCAAACTTTACTATCCCCACTGTATAGATGAAGAACTAAGGCAAAGAATGATCAAATAGCTTGCCATCTCATATTTCTAGTAAGTAAAATAGTTTATTCCATTTCTGATCTGGTTGATCAGTACACTGAAATTACAGAATAAAACAGCAGTAGCCACAAACCAGTGAACAGGGAATGCAAATCATCATTCTTTGCAGATGACAGGTGTATATAAAAAATAAAAGATGCCATATTATGTTATAGACAGAGAATTGAATTAAAGTAACCATTTTGAGAAGAGCCAAAATAATTTTAAAGGGATCAACATGGAGCAAAAAAGTATCTGCATGTAAACTTGAAAAATTTGAGATAGTGACCACAATGATTCATCAAAGAGTACTTCACACCTTTAAATCCACCACCTTTCTCTCTCACACAGGCCTAAACATATCTGTGGAGAAACTTTAGCTGGAACAGAAGGGATGAAATTATTCATTACATGGATTATTTTGGGTGGAAATTTTGGGTGGTGGATCCTGGGACTATTTAATCAATATCCCATGTTTGATTCTGGATATATGAAGCATGATAAATTTTTGCCAGTCTCACAGTGAAATAGAAAAATATTTAATTGCATGATGTACATCTTTGAGAGGTAGACTCAGCATGTTGAAGTTTTCACTATAATATTTCAGTATGCTACCCATAAAGTGCCTTCTTAGATGATAGGGCTCCTATAGAGCAAATGCTTCAACACCTTTTAGAAGTCATTTAGTATTTTTAGGTACTAAAAACTGAAAAGATATGAGGACTATTTTAATGTGCATACTTTCTTTATTAAATATGTAACTTCCGATAATCTCTTAAGTTTTATCTTCACCTATATATTTGTGGTGATTTAGAGCTGTATATACCTCAGGAAAAAAAAAACAAACATGTTCTTAACCATAACCGATCACTGCTAACGATTTAGCAGGAGGTCATTGTAAGTAGGACTTTTTGATGTGGTGACTTCAGTTAAGGTGTAGCCTACTTCAATCAGGATGGTTCTTAATCCTATTACTGGAATCTTTTATAAACAGAATGAGATTCAGACACAGAGAAAGAAAGGTACAGAAAGCAAGAAGCTGGCCATCAATAGAACTCAAAAGAGAAGAAAGCAGAAGCTACTGCCATGTGCCTTACCATGGGATTAGGTAAGGACCAAAGTTCACCAGCAGTCAGCTCCAAAATGTCACAGTCTTCAGGGAAAAGGCATCACCTTCATGACCCTTTTATTTGGACATTTTCCTATCTTCAAAAAACTCCCTATTGTTTAAACTGGTCCCTTTCATGGCGTTTGCCTGAGCAACCCAAAAAACTATAGTAGTTTTCCTGCAAGTTTCACAATATAAAGAACACCATGTATTATTATTGTCATTAAACACGTCCCACTGATTTAGAAAGGCAATGTTAGTAAGAGATACCAAGGTTATTTTAGAAAATGTGCTGCAGATAGTTTGTGGTTCCCATAAAAATTCAAGTGATTTTGTTTCCTTAAATTGTTTCAAAGTTATCTTCATTTTAAAGAAGTGAGAATCAGTATATTGCCTGAATAAACCTGGTGAAGAAAAATTTTTTCATAATACATAGGCAAACCAAAATTAAATAAATTCACAAGAGGTGATTTTCTTTGCACAAACTGTTTTCAGTGGAGAAAGAAAAATGAGATGACTCTGTTTTAATAATTCCTTTAACTATTGCCAGTGGCTGTTATTGCCTGCTTAATAAGCATGCTCTACTGCATTGTTCCTTCTGGAAAATGTGGTATATTCCAATAGTTTATTTTCTGATATTTTAGGTCATGAGGTTTTCAGTAGCAGAACTAAGAACACAGGGCTTCAATCTCCCTCTCATTAAAGGAACACATGTTCTGTGGGTGTAATGGAGAGATGCCTCTGAATCCAATTTCTCCTTAACATAAATAAGAAACATTACACTTTTCTAAGGAATCAACATCTTGCCAGCCTATCTTACACATTGTATTTCTTCCCCAAATCCTAAAAATCTGGTCCAAATTCTACAACTTAAGCTTTCTGGCCCTAGATAATTCCCCAGGGATGCATACTGCTTTATCTACGTCCTTCCTGGTGGGCTGTATCTCTGACTTGTGTCTTTAGGTTCTGAGAGTTTAATAAATGTCTTGATACTCAAAGTGTCCTCCATAGTCCAATGGCAGAGACAACTCAAAGGAGTTTTTCAGGAATGCAGAATCTCAGGCCCCACCCTACACTGACTGAATGGGAACCTTCATTTGAAAAAGATTCCCAGGCGATTATAATTCAAAGTGAATTTTGAGAAACACCGGTGATGTTTTCAGGGAACAGCTACAAACAAATGTAAATTTTAATGACCCAAACTCATTAGAAAACTTCCTTCATGCCCCTCTTTTACCCTGATTCTTCGCCCAACCTTTTACTCCATCTTCTACCTGTTCCTTTACAATTATCTCTATCACCAAACATTTCTTGACATATTTTTCCTTTGGGACTCTTTCTCTGCAGCTAGTTTAATTTGTTGGGTAATAAAATTTTACCTAATTGGTTCTTGATTGAGTTCTTTTTTCCCTTTGTATCCTAGTCTTCAGGACTCACCTTTGATGCCTGCCTTTCACCTATGGATGGCCAACCAAGGAGATACAGACTAGTTCCAAAGGGTCATAGAAGGGTGTACTGGAAATCCTTTGGTTTTGGGCTCCCCAAAGCTGTAATTTCCTGCCCTGCAAGCAGATGGCACTTTTCATCAACTACTCCCTATAGCCTTAAGAAGAAAATGTATTTATTCAGTTTCCACATGCTCCACCCAGGTAGATGTGGTATTGAAACAGTATCCTCAGGGGATCCTGTCAGGACAAATTTAGAACTGTGATTCACAGCCAAGACCCAGCAATACAAACTCGCCAATCAAAAGTCATGCTCGGTACTCAGCCTTGCTGCCCGTTATTTCTGGGGAGGGAGGCCTCTGTGTTCCTCTCCATCCACAGGAGCCAAGCACAGACTGTATCAAGGCTTCTTATCTCACAGGTGCAGGATGGGTGCAGGCACTATCACAGCTCAATTCACTCACATTTTCTTTGTCACAGCTTCTCAGTTTCCCCATCCCACTCTTTCCTGGATGCTGTAATCCTTCACTGGCCTCTGTAGCCCCAGAGCCATTGCATTAGACAGTTCCTCCCTGTCCACTAGCTGGTATTGGAGGAGGAGCATGTTCTACAGCTCCTTCCTTTCCCATCTTCCCTGGAAATCCAGTAAATATCTGTAACCCTTTATTAGATAGGCAGTTTATGGGTGGTATGAGATGAAAGACTACTAAAAGATCCCATAGTCTTATGCTAACTTCCACTCTTCCGTTTGGAAAAAACAGGTTCCCTGATGCCATGTTGTGTTATGTTGTGTCCATGAAGCAAACACATTGCAAGCTCCTAGATAGTCATGCTAAATAAATTCCTAGAGGCAGAAAAGGAAAACCTTACCTAGGAAGCTGCTTATTCCCCTCAAAATGATCCACTGGCCCTTCCAAATATGAAGGGGTGAAACAAAATCAATCCACCAAACTATGGCTAATTGATTTTCTCATGTTATGCTGCCAATTCAGGCCTCAGCATTTGTCTCTATTGCTGGAATTCAAGATTTTTCAGTGTCTCAATCTATTTATAGCCATCTCCTAAATCAGAGATCCATTCTTCCTCAATGAAGGTGCTGACTTTGGCATAGCAGACTTGCCTTGCTCTACATTTTAACCTGAAAATAAGTTTTAAACCTAATCCTCAATTCCTCTGCCTTCTCACTTTAGAAGATGAAAGCCTATTTATATTAAGGAGACCCTTTGACTTTCACACTTGGCATAAAACCAATTGTTAATTACTTCAGCCTTCTATTACCTTTCTAACATCAGTTCACTATCTTATTGCCCATTCAATCCCACTGACTTTATAGCTAATAAAGTACCCATAGTTTTTGAATCTGTGGTTCATTAATCCAGACAATGTGTTCCCTTCCAAAGTACATCACCTGTGTGCCCATCAGAGGAAAGTCACCACCATCCTGCTCACCTCGCCGTGACTGATGGAATCCTCAAACTCAGGCTGGCATCTAGATCTCAAACCTCATCTCAAACCTTATCAGCTATTTCTCAGACAACCACTGGTACCAACCATCACAGGCTGAATTCCCTGGGAAGCAGACCCTGGAAGGCAGATAACTGTGTAGAATGTTTATTGTGGATTGTCCTTCGAATCAACATCTGTAGAAGGAATTGGAAAGAAATAGAATTTGTAGAGGGAGAGATTGAGCTGTGAATTATAACTGAACAATAGGCCCAAATGACCTCCAGGTGGCACCCTGGTGCTAAAATGACAAATTTTCCCATATTGAGCTAAAATGATCCAGCCTTTATACTCCTACTGCTATCAGTCATTGGGGTAGGATTTACTCCTTATTGGTAGAATGATGTGACTTTGGAGGACTTGTGTCTGCAGCTGAGGTGATCCATAAAGAGGATGAAAGAAGAATGTTATCTGACTGTCAGCACCAGCTGAAACAGAAAGGAATCTGGGTATTGCAATCCATATCCATCACAGTCATGTATGTGTCAAGACACTGCAATTATAACTGGGATACTCAAATAGAAAATATTAAATGCACATATCCTGCAAATCTGTATTGCACAATGGGTTTCATTGATAAGTCAAAATAGTCCAATAACAGAGAACATATGATGTGATTTGCCATTTTGATTAAAGAGAAAAAAAATTGATAATCACAATTGATGGCAAAATTAACATTTGATGCTAAATATTTATTCCTCCTTCTAACAAGCAATCAAACAAAAGAATATTAAAAACCAAACATATAGGAGCATTTGCTATCACTCATGAAACTGCATATCCCTGGGACAACTATACAATGTTTATTGGTGAAGTACTGCAAGCTTTTCCATTAAATCTGTGACAATAATTAAGGCCTATTTGTGCCCAAGATAATGCAATAAGTACGAAAGAAATAAGCATCATGTAAATCATAGTGCCAAAATATTAATATTGGCAGACTGCATTATCATCTGCCTAAAATTCCAAGATAACCAAAGGATAAAATTTTAAAGCTAATCCAAATTGCTGATCAAGAACCAAAATTGCTGTTCTATACCACAATAATCAGTTAGAAAATGAAATAGAAACTTCTATCTTGTCATAAGAGAAAGAGAAAGATATCCCCTGCAAAAGAGATACTTTACTAAGAGCTCAAAAAAAAACCAATAATAATGATGTTAATTGACTCAAATTATTCTATCAATTCAATGTAATCACATTCAACAGGTATTTTCATTAATTGACTCTAAAACTCATGTGAAATAATAAATGCACAAAAAAGCAATGTAACTGTTCAAAATAAAAACAAAGAAGCATATACTTCCCTAACAGGTATTAAAATATGTTAAAACAATGTGCTTTTATATGTTTACTTATTAGTCAGTAAAGGCCAGAAGCCTTCCAAGCATATGTGTATGTGTATGTATATAAATTAAGGACATGAAGAAATTGTATGTGTATTAACTGATTGATGTGTACATATACATAGGTACACACAGGTATACATGCATATACATATGTATATATATGGCATGCAAACAAAAGCATTACATAAATAAAGAGTGTGAGAAATTTTACAACTTCAGAATGCAAAAATGTATGAAACTTGCACAAAGTAAATGACAATCCAGGAGAAAATAAATGCATCATATAAAACAGACTAAAGATTAGTTATGTAAAATATATTCTAAAAATATATTAGTAGAAGACAAAAACCGAACAACAGCCAATACAGGAAAGAGCAAAGGCATGAAAAAATAAATCACAGGAGAGGAAGATAAAACAAAAAGGAAATATTTCCAACCTGTTGACTAATAGGGAAATATGAACTATAACACAATAACATCACTTAAACATCAATGAACAACTTGAATATTAGATAATATTAGATATTAGCTATTTAATGGGAGAGTGGGTATTCTAAAATGGAACTGCTGGTGGTAGTATGCACTCAAAAGTCACTTCGGAGGGCAAATTGAAAATATTTATTAATGCATAAAATGTCTTGGTCTAAAGACCAGTTCCTAGTTGATGAACGTGAGAAGTCTTTATACTTTACAGACATTCTACGTGTATCACCAGCTTAGTACTATGAAATATATTCCAATTGAGAAGGTGAGTTGCAGAAATATTTTTACATTAAGACTGGTAAAACTAAAGAAAAAATCAAAACTATACTGTTTTACAAGACCGTATTGGAAAATGGTCAGCAAATTGATTGCTTATGGGGATGCAGTGGATGGTTAAAATAAATATTACCCTAGGTTGTAATTTTTTTTATTGTTATGAATTTGTGTTTTATTTGTATAATTAAAAATAAAGACAATGTCCATAACAAAGAAGAAAAATAATGTGAAAATAGACTTTCTTTGGTTTATGAGAGTAGTAAGTTTTAGGTTAAATAACGAGAGCAATGAAATCTGGAATAAGGAATAATTATTGTAAAAGAATATCTTAGCAAAGGGATTTATGCTGAGAAAGAGGGCAGTCGAATCTCTAATCAGATTTCAGCTACTTAAAGGCATTGGATCCAGGAAAGAATATTTGATTGCCAAGTGTCTACAATTGGGAAAATCTCCCCACTCCCCCCCAAAAAAATATATATATAATATATATATATATATATAAAATCACAAAAATTTATGTGGTCTCATGTTAATTGATGTTGCCTAATTAACCTCAACTGAAAATATTTGGATCTGAGTATTTAAGTCTCCCATATACATCTAAAATATTGCACATGTTAGTATCTGCATTTTGTTTAAAAGTTGTTTGTTCTCTATTATTGTACCCTGAGATTTACACTGTGAAAAGGGCCATGCTCCCTCTAAACAATACAATAAACATTTATGTTAACGCAAATTTATGACATATGTAGAGGGAAAAAAACAAACTTTGATCTCTTGGATGTTATGGCCAAATGGAACAAACAGTGAATATTATAACCATGTATTTAAGAGAAATTTAACCATTTGATTATGCAAAAGTTATGAATGTAAACTTAAATTCTTATTTTTTTGTTGTTGGTACATGCATCAACATCTGAAATTTCTTTTGTGCTAAGTTCTGACAGTGACCATAATTGCAAGAAAGGGGGAAAAAAGTGTTCTTTCCATTGTATATAATACCATAAATAATTATATTTTCAAAATATTAGAATCGATCTATGACTTTTCCATGTCCTTAATACCCCTTTACTTACACTGTAAGAAAAAGAACTAAAATAGAAACAGGATTCACAATTAATGATGCAGTGTATCTTAGAAAAGATGAGAAATTCATTATTTTAGACATATCAAGCAGTTATAGCAAGTTATGAAGAAAAAAATAACCTTGTTCTTCAAATATAGGAATGGGAATCACCTTTCTTTTAAGCTGAGGCTACAAGAAGCAGCATTCTCAATAAAAATCATTTCATTAAGTGGAAATTTCAATAGTGCCGGTTGAGCCTAATGTATTGAAATTCAGCATGTGATACAAACCCCAAGTGAATTTGTAGAGAAACTTTCTGCCAACCAAGGGAGCATTGTTCCACATTGAGCCATTCTTATTTTATCTTACTCAAATGAATGCAGAGTATTTTTGTCCTTTTAATTTGCTCTTCTATTCTATTCCATGTGAACCTTTCTCTTCTCAAGAGACAAAAGACTTAATCTATTTCATACAAATTAAGACATACCATTCTCCAGCATGTGTTTCAACCTTTGTTTCCCCCTAAATATATTGTAAACTCTTTAGAGTTAAAGACGATATATCACAGATGATATATGTGATTTTAGACTAAGTGCTCAGAACAAGTACTAAGAATCTTTAATTTCTTGACCTGAAAAATACTATGAAATCATATAGTCCAACTGTCCTTATTTTTCCAATGTAACACCTGAGAGCATACATTGAACTTTTCACTTGTGGGCTTAACTAAATAGGTTATGATTTAATACTTATACAAATATCCAAAACCAGGATACATTGAAAGACACACTTATAATGAAATGTCCACAATTTTCAGAATTAAAGATATGAAGCAAAATCCTTCAGATAGCCCTTATTAAATGAACACTACTCAGAAGCATTATGGTTCTTAAACTATCTATATCTTAATGTAATAGTAATGACTATTCTTGAAATTTCATCTCAAGAGAAATCTTCAATGTATAATACTTTTTCTATTCCATTTTGGTCAAGAAGCAAAATTTTTCTTTCATGCTTTTATCGTTATATAAGCTGTTTGTATCGGGAACCCTCTTGTGGATATCAAATCACCCTAAAACTCAGTGGCACATTACAAGCTTTTTTGTTTTCCTATTTTTGTTATCACACTCAGATCAATGGATTGGTTGTGGTTTCTCAGCTTCAGACTGCAGGTCTGCAAGTCAGTTTGGGACACAGTTTCAAATGAAAGTCTCACAGATTGGGTAAAGTGACTCTCATCTATGTGTTACCTGTGGTCAGTGGGCTGCCCAGTTCACATTCCTCCCAGCACACTGGAGAAACCTAAGAGGCAAGCTCTAGTGCACAAGTACATTACGAGACTTTGACAGGACAGCAGTGGTTCCTTTGGCCAAAATCAGCCATATATACATGGCATGTATGGAGTGTATATTTGTCAATCTATTGTCCAAATTATCACTAAGCACAATCATTAACAGTTTATTCTGAGAAACTTCCAAGAGTAGTGCTCTTTTGATGGTAGAATAAGTGGAGCACTTATGGTCAATTATAAGTTGCCATTAATCTTTTCCATTTTCTTCATTTTCTCCTCCACAAAAGGAACTTCCCCCACATCTGGCACTTAAAGTTTTGGAGTTCACCCACTCATCATCTTTAGATTAAAGAGTAAAAAAATTCCATTTCTTCTTTGCTTCTTAATCAGTCCATCTTGTTCAAAGCCAAATGGTTTCTTTACTTCTTTACTTCTGTTTTAGTGGTTGTTATGGAAAGAGAAATTAGTAATTAGGATGCCCTTTGAACAGCAAAAGGGAATAAAAAGTAGGAAAATGATATATCCGCAGATTAATACACAGCTGGATTTCATGTGGCAATGCATTCACATAATTTGGGGGCCCAGTGGTAGAAAAAATAAAACAAAATTATGAGTACAAAATTAGAATATTTGATGTTTATTTACAATGAGAAATGTCAGCAAATGTTTAAAAATTGAAAAACTATAAAAATCAGATAGCAGTACATTAATTGTCTGCCACTTCTTTCTATAAAATTTTTCTTTTTTTCTGCATATTTTCCACTCACCTCTTCAGACAACAATATTATAATATTAATTAACTACAGAGAGAATATAAAAACTAAGAATTTGTCTTCCATGGATGGCTTATAGTTTATACAATTTCTTGTCAACTTCACAAATCATTAATTATGCATCTAAGTGAAACTTAGAATTTGTGTCAAAATTGGAAAAACATTTAATAAATTTATTTCATCAATCTACTGCAATGTTTGAGAGCATTATTTAGTAAGTTTCAGACAGAAAATAACTTACATTTTCATCAGGCATCTGTGAGAGCAAACTCTTCCTATTACAATTTTACATCACTCGAAATTGGACAGATTTTCCAGAAACTAGCTTTTGGCTCCATGTGTTATAAATTGACTCTCTTCCACAATCCCATGTTTCTAGTGCAGTTTGCTTCAGATCACATATACGTGATATTAATTCTAGGTCTGCTCTGTTTGTTATGGCACTGGTTGAATCAATTCAGCAGATTTTTAGATTCATGTATAATCTGGATGCCTAGCCATTTAATATGTATTCATGTATCAATTTGTCTAGGCTATGGTATCCAGTTCTTTGGTCAAGAAAGCACAGGCTTGATTTTTATTGTGAAAATATCTCATGGGTAATATCATCATAAGTTGATTGCATCTGTGGATGTATACATCTCCAATCAATTGAGATCTCCTTCAACAATGAGAAAAGTCTCATCAATTAAGCTGAAGGCCTTACAAGGAGAAATGATGATTTCAGCAGTCAAAAGGGAAAACTTCCATCTCTACTTTGGCTAGCTAACTTTTCCTAGTGAATTCATCAAAAAACTTCATCAGATTTCCCAGCTTGTGGTTTGCCCTATGGTATGTGAACTTGCTTATCCCCACAGTCCATAAACCAGTTCCTATAAAATATCTCATAATATTATTTCTTTAGGATACCTGATTATTACAGATTTGGTAATGAGAGTAGAGTGTAGCTACTGCAAATGCCAAAAAAAATGTAGTAATGGCTTTGGAATTGGGTAATTGATAGAGAATGAAAGAATTGTGAGGACTTGATAGAACAAGTTTAGAATGCTTTGAAGAGATGGTTGATAGGAATATGGATGCTTATATGTACTTACAATGAGGCCTTAGAGAGAAATGATGAATGTGTTATTGGAAAATGGAGGAAAGGTGATCCATTTTGAAAGTGGCAGAAAACATAGTGAAACTGAGATTCAAAGAATGACCTTGAATACTTAGCTGAAAAAAATTTCAAGCTAAATAAAGGTGCAGTCTGGCTTTTCCTTGCAGTTTTTAATGAAGTGAGAGAGGAAAGGAATAAACTGAGAACTGAATTCTTGAGCTCAAGGAAACCAGAAATTGATTGTCTGAAAATTCTAAGCCTATATAGATAGCGTGCAATGAGACTGGGGACAGAAACATTTCTATCAGGGAACTCCCTGAGCTTCCAGAAAGCTGGTCCCTGGAGAATAGGGCTCCATGTGAAAGTTTAAGTCAACATGGAAAGAGTCAGCAATTTCTGTGGAAATCAGGGTTGGAAATGCAATTATCCAGGAAGGATATGTATAAAATCTTTTTGTCTGATGGTTTGGAACCTTGTGAACTACACTCAAAGTTAACATTTATTACTATTATTTTTGCATGTGAAACTTGTATGAATGGAACAATTGCAAGCCTGGATGAAAAAGGAAAGAGAAGGGATGAATTAAAGGAAGAATGACTTCAAGGGCAGAACCATGCAAGTTGAGGTCTGGAATAAAGAGATTTCCCAGGGGCAAGAGAATAGACCTGTACAATTGTGCGTGGAAAGAGCAGGTCTGCTCCTGAGCTTAAAGGGGGCAGGACATCCACCCATCCACCACATTTTTCAAGAAGAGCCTTCCCACCCCAATGCTTCAATATGATGGGGCCTATGCTGTAGTATCTGTGTAGAAACTGGGAGCATCCCACTGCTTGGAGAAGGTAGGTTCTGTGTCTTGGAATTCACCATTTCTTTTCCAGATAGTCAGTGAGTGGGGTTTCCATCTGGGTTCAAGGACAGCATGACCCATGGCCAGTGCTTAGAAGGGGTGTGGCTGTTATACCTTAACACCTGCATAGTGGGCCCATATCAACAAATTCAGCCTGATGCAACTTTGTGTTTTTCCACCATTATCCATACTCTTAAAATCCATTCCCACACATAATTCCTTGATTGTTGTCTATATAATTTGGAAAAATCATGCAGTTCTATTGGAGTGCAGTGCACCTCCTCATTGGTTACACTTTTTTGTCTCTGCTTTTGGAACTGTTGGAACTTCAATCTAGTTATAGCTCTAGAAGAAAAGAGGGGTGTTGGGGTTGGGTCATGAGAGCAATTAGAAGTGTCTTGCAAGCCAACTACATCAGGACGTTCTATTGAAGTTGTATATGGTAAAACAGGGTTAATTTCTTCAAATAGAAGTGTGAGGACTGTTTCCTCAGGGCTGGGGGTTGTTTTAGGTTTATCAGGCACAAATGGGCTATCTCTTCAGGTGGAGTTTGGATGGTAGATTCTCCAGAGTAGCCTGGAGGTCAGAAGGCTGGTTCCTCAGCACAGACGGGAGATAGGGTGGTCGATTCCTCAGGGCAGACCACAACAGGCTTTTCTGGTAAAGAAGTCTCAGCAGACTCTAGGGTTTCAATGCTTCCACCATCATTATCATCTATCCATATGTCCCCATTCCAATTTTCAGGATCACATTCCTTTCCAATCAATTTCTCACTTTAACAGGAGAAACCGCAAGGTTGGGAATTCAATTTATATTGTAATTCAGCCACTTACACAGTGAGACCCTGAGCCTATTTTCAAAAGGCTTAAATATGTGGCTACACCAAAAAAGATTTCCTTTTAGGGAATACACTGTAATTTTCATGGTCTTCATGAAGCACTTAAATTAGGAAGTGGAAGGCTTGAGTTTATCATTTTCTTTTACAACTATACCCAGCATATTTAGGAACAAACAACATCACTTTAATTTTTAATTCAACAAAGCTCTGTTAAGTTTTCAAAAACACTCACCCAAACTTTTGCCTCTTATAAGCATACTCAAGTTCTTGCACTCACTATTTGGAAAGCTAGCACATTTTCTGTTGTACACAGGACATTGTGAATTGTTAGGCAAAAATATGACTGGTATTGTTTTTACTGAGAGATTAGATATGGCTTAAGGCAGGGTATGGTACCAAATTGACAAGAGGTGGACTAGAATGTTTGAATTCATTTGTCAACTTGGTCAGTTTATGGTGTTGTCAGATTGTTTGGTCATGCAAGTACTTGCCTAATTATTACTGTGAAGCTATTTGACTTGAACTATGGAATTTGGACTTGCTAACCTCACAATTGTTTGAGCCATCTCCTGTTAAAAAAATCATAATATTTACATTATATGTATTACAATAGCATATATAACATTATATATATGTGATATATATTGTATGTATAGAACCTTTTGTTTCTGTTTCCCTAAAGAACACTGACTAAGACAGTGCTAATGAAGAAAATATGCCCCTCATCACAAGCCTCTCTCCAGAAAAATCTAGAATAGGGATAGATCTTCCCCAGATTTATGGATCCTGAATTTTGGATGACAAGAATGCCTCTAAGGAAAATGAGGATATAAATAGAAACTATTAAGGAAGCATCTCATAACATTGTCTAAGATGCAATTCCTTACAGCTGGCTTTGAGCCAAAAAGAGTTGTTCACACATTCTTTCTTGTCACTGGATATGCAGAACACATGTGATCAAGGGCAAGTGTCTTGGATTGACTTAGTCATTCAGGGAAGTCATCAACATGACATGGAAGGCCCCCTCCTAGTATATATCCCTGTCTCTGCCACTGCTTCCTCATGAATTGAGTGATTAAGTCTAATCAGATTAGAAACATCTAATTTCATCAGTGGCAACATTAGTTTCACTTTTTGATTCTTCCATGGAATCTGCCTGGTTATTTATCTTCATTGGGTGTTAGTTTTTTAATACCTAACTGCTTGTTCTCTTTGTGGATTAAATCTGCCAGAAAATGTCTATATTAACAGACAATTAAAAAAATCTACTGTTGTTCACCAAGCTCTGGGCAGCAGTGTATGAAATAGTCACCCTTTTTTTAGCCTTTTCTTTTTTTTATTTTGAAATACTTTTAAACATAATAGTTTGCTGCAAAATAATACAAAACCAATTCATACCCAGATACCAAAATTCTCCAACTTTTAACATTTGCCACATTTGTTATATCATTTTATTTTTCTATCTGCATATAGAAAGAGAAATATGCCTTCTAAATATTTAGTATATATGTACACACACACACACACACACACACACACTCCTTGAACACTAAATACTTCCATGTACATTTCCTAAGAACTAGGATATTCACTTAAGTAAACTCAGTAGTACAGTTATCAAGTTCAAGAAATTTAACTTTGATATAAAGCATACAGTCTATACTCCATTTTTTCCAACTGCCTCAATCATGTCCTTGTGGATATTTTCTCTTCCAGTATCAGATCTGGTCTAAGATTATGTATTACATTACTTATACCTGTCTTTAGTCTCTCTTTCTTTAAATTGTGAGAACATTTGCATACCATGAACTTCCCTTCTCAATCACTACCAAACATACAATTCAGTAAGATAAATCACCTTCACAATATTGTGCTACTATCACCACAATCAATTACTGAAATAGTTCCATCACCCCAAAGAAACCTTCCATCCATTGTACATTAACTCCCTAGTCCCTCTCCCCAGCCCATCCCTGTTTCTGGTAATTTGTACCCTAATTTCTGCATCTATGAATTTGATCTTACTGTGAGATCAGCTTTCCTTTAGCAGGTCACAGCATTCTGCCAGAGCCCTTGGCCAACACAGCAGTGGTATGTCATTTCAGCACATACTTTCAATAATGGCTAGTGTAAAGCAGTTTCAGTCTGCCACAAGCTTCTTTGTTCTGTGTATTCAACATTAATGGTAATTAAAATTGTAGATTGTCTGTAATTATAGATTACATATTTGTTTTAGAAGTAGAATCGCTATCCCTTTAAGAAGAGCAGGTTTGGGTTTATTCCTTGATAACTATTCATTCTTTCATAAACCTCTTAAATACATTAACACGTACTGTCTCAGCACACAATGAAGAAAGTCATTGATCTCTCATTAGTTATCACCACTGGAGTTGTGACAATTTACAACCTTCTTTTAGTTTGCTATTGAAGGTGTTTCTAGATTGATAAACTGCTCACTAACAAAATTCAGTGTTATCAGGCATATAGGTGTGTGGCAGAGATAGTAGCTGTCCAACAAGGTCTGTTCTCCCCCATTTTATCTGGATACTTCTCCAGGCTTTCTTGCCATTAGATGTACATATTTATCTAAAGTTTATCCAATGACATATGTGTAGGTATAATGTATTCAAACTGTAGGTCTGTTACATGGAAAATCCTTAGTTAACTCTTCCATGATTTTTCCAACATCTGATTGTTATGGTGATATCTATGAGAACATTGGAAGCCACATGTTGAAGATTGCAAAGTAAGAAATAGCCTTCTATTATGTTTGACACATTACATTTTTTTTCTTTGTATGCTGTATGGCAGAGTTCACATTTCATCACTTTTCCATGTGAGTATCCCCTTACTGCAGCACCATTTGTTGATATTTTTTGCTTTTGCTTTTGTTTTTGTTTGGTTTTTAATCTGTTTGTTTGCTTGTTTGTTTATTTTGGGGGAAGTATATGGGCCGGGAACTGAACACAGGTCTCCTGCATGGCAGACAGGAATTCTACCACTGAACTACCCTAGCACTCACCAAATTTGGTTTTGTATTTTACAGAATTTTAGCTTACCTTATGTGCTAGCTTGAAAGGATGTATGTCCCCTAGAAAAGCCATGTTTTAATCTAAATCCCATTTCATAAAGGCAGAATAATCCCTATTCAATACTGTATGTTTGAAACTGTAATCAGATCATCTCCCTGGAGATGTGATTTAATCAAGAGTGGTTGTTAAGCTGGGTTAAGTGATGACATATCTCCACCCATTTGGGTGGGTCTTGATTAGCTGCTGGAGTCCTATAAAAGAGGAAACATTTTGGAGCATGAGAGAGATTCAGAGAGAGCAGAGCAGAATGACATAGCCATAAGAAGCAGAGTCCACCAGCTGGTGACCTTTGGAGATGAAGAAGGAAAATGCCTCCCAAGGAGCTTCATGAAACAGGAAGCCAGGAGAAGAAGCTAGCAGATGAGGCTGTGTTCAGCATGTGCCCTTCCAGATGAGAGAGGAGCCCTGACTGTGTTTGCCATGTGCCCTTCCACTTGAGAGAGAAACCCTGAACTTCACCGGCCTTCTTGAACCAAGGTATCTTTCCATGGATGCCTTTGATTGGGCATTTCAATAGACTGGTTTTAATTGGAACATTTTCTCAGCCTCAGAACTGTAAGCTAGCAACTTATTAAATTCCCCTTTTTAAAGGTCATTCCATTTCTGGTATATTGCATTCTGGCAGCTAGCAAACTGGAGCACCTTAATACTTCAAAGTTAAAGTAAATAAGTAAAATATAGACAGTCCATAAGACAACAAGCATTCAGGTAGATCCCCTCCACACCACCATTCCCCAAATTAATTATCTTGGATTATTAACAAAAGGCCTATTAACCTGAGTTAAGGAACTTGATATATTGTCAGACATGAGCCATTATTTCAGGCTTCAGTACTATACTAATATATGGAGTTGGGGAATGGTGCCATCTGACAATCAGATCAGTATCTTCTACCTCCAAAAATTTTTCTAAGAATGGCATCTGCATATCAACCTCACTTCCAAACTTAAATTTCTTCTTTTGGAGAAAGTCAATAACTGGAGAGTGAGTGTATCACAGTCCCGTGGGAATAAGATTTTGGGACAGAGATTAGCATGCAAAAAGTACTTTCGGGAAAGGTCCCAAGTTTGACATCTGTTGATGAGAAAATAAAATAGGACTGGGAAAAGGTAGTCCAATGGCAAAGCAATTTCACCAAGGTCTCAGTTGAATTCATGAAGAGGTCTGGAGCTGTTTCTGTCCTTCAGGAGTAAATCAATTAAGGTACATGAGTCAGGCTTTCATACATCTCCTTCAACCCATCATTGAAATATGAGTATAGATGCCCTAACTAACCCGTTTTATTTAAGTACATTTTTACTGAACAGTTGCCATGACCAGAAAAAATAGCTTTTCAAATTTAGTTGTAATTTCAGTATTTATTGCAGAAACCTTAAACCAGAAGGAATAGAAACCCCTACCTACAAGCTCTGTTAGTAGATTTTTCAACCAGTTTCATTGGAGGACTATAAATGGTCAAAATGCAATCCAGAGGAGAAATGGCCATGAGTTTGGACTGTCCGCTGAAACAGTGCCTATGCCTGGCCAATTAATATCAGTGAAATAATATCAAATAATGAATACCAATTAATTGGTTGGTGCCAATTCTTGACATCCAATAGTTTATATTCAAGATTTCAATAAGTATCGACTAAAAATAAGCTACACAAAGGAACTGTGTCACCTCTATATCCCAGGACTGAGCACAATTCCTGATAAAGAGCACACACTCAAAATATTTATTGTGTGCAAATTTCATATTTTATAGTAAACTTCAGATGTGCATATATGTATATTTATTTTTTGTTGTAAACTTCACTAACTCAGGAACACACCTTTTCTGGAGTAGGTCATTGAGGTTAAAATATCAGGGCATCTTTCGCACAGACAATAACTAAGAACACCTATTTTAAAGTAGAATTTAAACACAGTCAAGAAAAGTTCAAACTTCATCTTAGTCAAGGTCTCCTCTCTATCCCCTACTCTCCAGAAAATCTTCTGAGCATAGAAAAAGGCAGAAACAATGGAACATCACTATCACATCCAAGGTCAATCTATTAACTCTTCCTGATTTACATGTGAGGAATATGTTGTCACACCAGACATTTGGACATTGTATACTAGCTTCATCATGTATGTTAGTCTTTCCAGGTCTTTGGGGGATACACCACCAAAAAGGGACACACAACATTTGTCTGCAATTCGTTTTTGGTTTCCAAGGGCAAGGATCAAACTCTTGGAACACTGTTTTTCCCTACTCTTTTTCTGGTCCATCTGATCTATCTCCATTTTTGCCCCACTGCTCATTGTCTTTCATACCAAATAATGGGGAGTGTTGCCAAAACACTTGCTCAGATACTACCATCAAATTTTACTGATTACTTAGTGTTTTGTTGGTGGAACTACATCACTAACACAGTTGTAGCTCCAGGTTCAATCTCCAAATAGTTTAAATATTCATTAGCTGCCAAATTTATACCTCACTCCCACATGCTTCTAATCTGTATTCAGCATTGTATGTTTGAAACTGCAATTAGATCATCTCCCTGGAGATGTGATGTAATCGAGAGTAGCTGTTAAACTGGATTAGGTGTGACATGTCTCCACCCATTCAGGTGGGACTTGATAAGTTTCTGGAGTTCTATAAAAGGGGAAACATTTTGAAGAATGAGAGATTCAGAGAGAGCAGAGCAGAATGACATAGTCATGAGAAGCAGAGTCCACCAGCCAGTGACCTCTGTAGATGAAAAAAAAACATGCCTCCCAGGGAGCTTCATGAAACAGGAAGCCAGGAGAAGAAGCTAGCAGATGATGCCGTACTTGCCATGTGCCCTTCCAGATGAGAGAGAAACTCGGACTGTGTTTGCCATGTGCCCTTCCACTTGTACAAAAAACCCTGAACTTCATTGGCCTTCTTGAACAAAGATATGTTTCCCTGAGTGCCTTTGATTGGACATTTCTATAGATTTGTAATTGGGACATTTTCTCAGCCTTAGAATGATAAACTAGCAACTTATTAAATTCCCCTTTTTCAAAGCCATTCTGTTTCTAGTATATTGCATTCTGGCAGCTAGCAAACTAGAACATTCTCTTCTATTAGATCCAAAATGTAAAACTCCTATGATTTGTGCTCATACTGAAAATAAATAGGTTTGCTTTTTTGTATAGAAAACTCTCTTCTCGATAGATGAGGAGAAAACATAAACAGCAAGAACCCAGACATTTCTATTAAAAAAAAGTAATACTAAAGAGAGCAACACAATTTCCCTCTTTGGAGGGAATCTTGCATATAAGGACACAGAGTTGAAGGAAAATATCCTTTCCCTAAATACTGCTTTTTGCATTTTCAGCAGTGCACCATATACTTGCATTACCTGTTCTAAGTATGCATGCGAATGAACAAAAACAAATGAAGGGCTATGTTGCATTACACACTTCAAGGAATTCTCTTCTTTCTCTACATATCTATTGTTTCTGCTCATTTCACTGTCATTGCTTTGATAGCAGAGAGCAGATATTTTGTTATTGTATTAGTCAGGTTTCTTCAGAAAAACAAAACCATATTAAGAGATTTATTATACTAATTGTTTCATGAAACTGTGGAGTTTGACAAGTCCAAATTCCATATGGTTGACTGCAAATTGAGAGCTCAATTATGATGTTCCCTTACCTGAGAGAAACAAGTTGGGAACACTTGTGAAGGTGTTCCAAGGAGAAGTCAGCTGGGTGAAGTAGTGATTGACATTTTTCTACCTAACATCATAAGTTCTCCCTGTACATCTGTTTCAGATTTATACGTGCTGCTGGAATGCAGTATACCAGAAATGGAATGGCTTTTAAAAAGAGAATTTGCTAAGTTACACATCCACAGTTTTAAGGCCATAAAAATGTCCAAAAGAAGGCAATGTGAGAAAGAAAACCTGACTCAAGAAAAGTGATGCCTGTCTCATGGGAAGGCATGTGGCTGGTGTCTGCTGGACCTTGTTCCTGGGTCCATTGTCTCCATCTTCTGACAGAGATTTTGTCTCTACTAGTCTGTGGGCCATAATTTGGCTCATCTGTGACACCATTCTGAGTTCTGGTTTGCTTAGTATCTCATGGGAAGGCACGTGACAACATCTGCTGGGCTCTGCATCTCCAAACATCTGTGTCTAGGTGGTGGCTCCCTCTGTTGGCACTCCAAGCATCTCTAAATGTCTGCATCTCTATCAGCAATGTGCTTTCTCCAAAATGTTTCCTCTTTTAAAGGACTCCAGTAAAATAATCAAGAGCTACCTTAAATGGGCAAAGTCATATCACCATCTAATCAAAAGATCACACCTACAATTTGGTTTGTCACATCTTCCTGGAAACAAACCAATCAGAAAGATCCCACTCTACAATGTCAAATCAGGATTAAAGAACATGGCTTTTCTGAGCATACACAACAGTTTCAAACCAGCACAAAGGTCTTTGACTTATTGGATGAGGAGACATTTCTCATTGCCTCATTGCCGAATGCAATCTTCCTTGTTGATTATAGATGAAATCAGCAATAAATTCAATCTGTCTATGAAATATCTTCATAGTAACCAGGTCAGTGATTGCTTGACCAAACATCTGTATGCCATAACATAGTCAAAATGACACATGAATTTAACCATTACAGTTATTTATATTTCCTATTTAAAATCCTGCCAAAAGTAAAAGACATTTATTTTCAGTGTCTGTTCTTTTCTTGTTCTGTCTTTTTTTTATCTTATATTATTTTCCCTAAAGTGATTCTATGTTAGGTATATTTTAAAATAAAATTATTTATTTCTTACAATATAAAGTGACATAATATTTCATATTTGTAATGTCAATAATAAACTTTCTAATGACAGGCACACTGATATTATTCCTTAAGTCTTTGGACACAAAATTATTCTACCATAATCTTCAGATAGCTAACAGTTAATTAGTGAAATCTATCCTAAAATTCAAAATTAGGAAACCATTCTCAAAGAAGCACTTCTGAGTGACTGTAGATACTATGAGTAAATGAAAGGGAAAGGTGCATGCTAAGGAGGATGATTTATTGCCAAAGTAAAAATGTAAAGTGAACATGATCAGACATGAAAAAAATAGTTGCATTTCATAATACACAGAGAGATGATCTGATGCCATTCAATGCATCTATAATGACTGATACCAAATACATACTCTCATTCTTTACCACTCCCTCTAAGTTTACAAATACACAATTCTCCATATTCCATATCATTCTACAAAGTGCCTGGAATAATTTAGTAATAACTTCTTCTTCCAATACAAGCATCAATATATTTTTAACCAAAAATGATAATGATAACTTTCATGATGCATGTGATTAATCTAATATTTGAAACTTTCAGGAAGGAAGACTATGCTGTGCAGTTTATCATCATTATTGCTTTTGTCAGGTGTTTGAGGCTAGCCAATAGGAATGTTTCTTCCAGCCAATTTTGCTTGTGCATACAATCTCATGGTTGCTGTTTCTTATGAAATGATTATTGGTTCAATATAGACAGGAGCTGTTCTATGACAGAATATTATCTTTATCCCTAAGTGTATTGTCACTACTCCATCAGTATTAAAATCATCAATCACTACAAAGAGGTTTAAAAATTGATGATTTCTCAAAATCAATGCATGACTGGATATTTGCTTTACAAATACCTATACTGTCCTATAATGTCGACTGAAAATAGGAGGTTCATGTGAGCACTCGCTGCATGACAAAGGATCCCGAATTATTGTGGTTTACAGCAATAAAACACATGATTCTGCAGATCAGGAAATTGCTCTGGGGTAAACTAGGACGTTCTTGCTTCCTCTGGTCTGGGCTCCATTCAATTTTTGTGGCCAGGGTTGCTAAATGGTCCACACTGGACGGTTGGTCTAAAAGGATCTCCTGGGATGACATATGTTTCAGAGCTCATCTACATTTACATATACCTCCTTCCTTCCTTCCTTCTTCCCTTCCTTCCTTGCTTCTTTCCTTCCTTAGTTTCTCTCTCATTTTACTTTCTGCTTTTCCATAGATTTATTTTATTTCTTAATTGATTTAATGCTGACATTTGGATACTCATGAATTTGTTTTTCCCATATTTAGAATACTAAGATTTCAACCAATGAAATCTTTTTTACTTATCTCGCTAATGGACTTTACCTGTAACAATGAATTTACTCTCTATATCAGAGAACAGCTTATTTTGAAGAAGGGTTTTATGCATAACATGGGTGCAAGCATGACTGTTTTCCAATCAACATGTAAGAAATAAATCCTGTAACTCTTTCCCACTGGGAACCATTAAGCTGCTATAACAGTGGCTCAGAGTCAGCTTTCTTGCCTGTGATATTAAAGATCACCCTCTATTCCCTAAGGAATATCTTAAGTTCAATACTATCTCTCACTTGGCAACTGTAAGTACCAACAAATAGCAAAAAAATATTTTATAAACTACTGTCCAATATACCTCGCCCTTCTATTACCATATGGACTACTGCTTTTAGCACAAACTCTGTCAACACATGAATAACCTACTAAATGATAATTGCAGGAAAAAGCATAGTGATAACTCAGACATCTTGATAAGAGTATACTGCATTTCTAAATATTGAAGTAGCAAAAAAATGAAAGAAGAGAAAATATGAACTAATTTTACTTTAAAAAGGATATTAGTCATGTAGAACCTTGAAAATCAAATATGAACAACTGCCTGTGTTAGAAAAAAAAAACTCAGACATGTTTAAAATTCTATTTAAAATACTTCTGTCTGGTTTCTTTACCAAATAATAAATGTCATATAATTAAACACTGAATTTTGATTAGGCTGGTTTTACAAATCCCAGACCTCTGTCACATTATAGAAGTCATGGATATGAGAGAGCTAGCATTGCTACCTCATTAATTTTCTTTACTTTTTCCCTGAAAAGTATTGCTTATTTTTAGGGAAAAATGATGTTAATATATTCATTGTATGCAGAAATTGTCATCTTATTCTTCAATTGTTTTTCAACAGAGGTGCTGGGTAATTCAATAAGGAAAGGATTGTTTTTCCAATGAATGTTGCTAGGAAAATGGAGGTCCTCAAGCAAAAAGATCAATTTAAACCTTACCTCATATCATTCAAAAATAACTTGAAATAGAACAAAGACTGAAATGAAAAATCTAAAACAATGTAACATTTAGAATATGACTATACAGAACATTTTTGCAATCTTGGTTTAGACAAAATGTTTTTAGATGCAGCACTAAATCTGATAGATTTTTCCATCATAAATCGCACCTATTCAAAGTTAAAAACTTTTGCATTTCAAAAGTTATCATTAAGAAAATTAAAAGACAAGCCAGACATGAGAAGAAAATATTCAAGAATCACATTTCTCTTAATTTCTGATATATATAAGGAACTTTTATAAATCAAAAATAAAACAAGAACCCAATTAAAAATGACAAAAATATCACAAAGATTTTTTTATTTTTTTCTATTGTCTTTTTATTTCTTTTTCTGAATTAATGCAAATGTTCTAAGAAATGATGAATATGCAACTAAGTGATGATATTGTGAATTACTGATTATGTATGATGTTTTACTTTGTTTATTTTTTAATTAATAAATAAATTTTTTTTAAAAAGCAGTTTAGCAGAAAAAAGCTGTACCTGCTATAGTTTTAGTTCCTTGTGGCCTGCCTGGAATAATCGGTGGAAAAACAAAAAAGACAAGCCAGACATGAGAAGAAAATATTCATGAATCACATTTCTCTTAATTTCCAATATATATAAAGAACTTTTATAAATCAAAAATAAAACAAGAACCCAGTTAAAAATGACAAAAATATCACAAAGCTATTTCACCAAAGAAGATATACATTTTAAAATACAAACATAAGGAACTATGAGGATATTTTCAAAATGAAGCCACATGTCAAGAAAGTGAACAAACAAATGAGAACCACTATTTTCTTTTAAGACTCTGGTCTGATATTGCGTAGGGAAAAATATGCTTCATGACAGCAGCTATAACATACCAAGAAAAGAATAGAAAGATTATACTTTCTCGTCTATAATGTACATTCTTGCATTAGGATTCCAAGCATACTTGTCATTCTCCCATTCTCCAAGTATGACTTTTTTTAGTGAGATACATACAATCATAACACATATGTGCACACAGACAACTTTTTATCCAGGAATTAAAATGAAAATGAATAATGAATAACAGGGCTTGGTGAGTACAGTGCCAGAAAAATAATTTCAAAACCATTATCCAAGTTGTTCCAACTCCAAGCTTACCATTTCAGAGTCATAGACCTTAAGAGTTGTGGAAAACCTTAAAAGTCATTTCTTTTAAATACTCAGTGCATGCACAAATATTCTGGCATTTATTACAAGTGGTTTCCAAGCTTTTTACTGGGCACTTTTAAAATGAGAAGTCATTTTGTGTCTTGATGCAGATGCTATTGTATTCTTTGGAGCATTCCATTTGTCTAAGGAATGACTTTAAATTGAGCTGTAAATTCTGCCCATTTGGCATTACTTTTCTTTTGAAACCAAGCAGACCAAGTTAGATGTCTTTTCCACATGAAAACACTTAAAATAAGGGTATTACTTTTTAAATTAAATTTCATTTTCTACAAATTTTCTTATAATAAATAGTCTTGGATATTTATGAGCAAGTATTTCTTTTCATTTCACTCCAGAATGTTTTAGGTTTTTGGCAATTATATCTTATTGAGTTTATGATGAAGTGAAACACTGTTGATTATCCTCATGTTTGGTACTAATTTAAGAGGCCTTCCTCACCCAGGACTTGTAGATTTAAGCAACAGTAAGGCATCTGCCATCCTAAAAATTGCCATCCTGTAATGTAGTGATTTCCAGTAGCCCTTAAGTTTGCTATAATCATCTTTTTATTGCAAATGGAATGGAATTTGCTTGGCCATTTATCAGGTAGTGTGCCTATCCTTGAGTGTCCTTGATAAATATGCTGACTTTAAATGGACTATGCATCATGTAGAAACCCAAATATCTTAAAGGACAGCTTATCTGTATATGATCTTGTTCTACTAAAAATCCAGTATATTCACTCTAGGACTGTGGAGAATGATGCTACAAGAGATACTCTTTTATTTTGTTTCCTTTTTTGTGTGTCTTTATTTTGGGTTTTACAAACACACTTACTCATTTCTTCCTACTGTGAGATATTTTTAGGAGCAGTCTTGAGACTTTAGCTTAGACCACATGCTATAATGCTGAGTGGATAATATCACTAAATAAGAGAATTGACCTTTACTTGCCCACCATCTTCATATTCTTTTTTATTTATAAATCTAACCTTATCCAAGGTTAGCTGTTATGGGCTTCTGTGGACTCAAGCCACTTTAGGATTGCTTAGTTCTTAAATTCAGGGTCAGTCTGAGTTGCAGGAGAAAATCCATGACCTAATATGGCAAAAGACCAAACTGAAGTGGTTTCTAAGACTTTTAGTCCCTACAGGTTATGTGTTTGATGTCATACATTAATGGTCAGGAAAGAAAATCAGGGAAATGCTGATAGTTTTGGAATCTTGCAACCTCTTTTCATTTCCTCTGTTTTTTTTTCTCTTTACTTATATATGGTTATGCAAAAACATGATTTCTCCTTTTTGGTTGTGCTATTTCAGTGTCAGCCATTTGACCAAGTCACTTGATGCATAGCAAACATCAAAATACATTCTTTATTTAGATATATGTTTATATAGAGATATAGTCAAGCCAAAAGAATAATGTTGTCAAAACATTTAAAAATACATAGACCATGAAAATATGTATGGAACAAAAATGGAAAATAAGACACTGATATAAAAATACATTTGATATGACATAGTAAATAAGATTATTTTAGTATATCCAAGTTTAATTACTTATACTTCAGTAAGATATATCAAAGTTTGTAAGCTGCAATTCAACTAATAACAAAGTATATATTTATTTTAAAATTGATATCTATTGTTTGCTTTTGGTTTTATACATCAAACTAAGCAATTGACCAGAACTACCAAACATATTTATTCAATCAAAATTTAGGTCTATATAAATTCTACAGAAAAATGTTTAAAAAACATTTTAGCTTGAAAAAATATTCATTTTCTTTAAAATGCTTTACTGAACTGCTACTTGAACTACTAATTGAATATAAAAGTACACTCATATAAGATTTGGTCACAAAATGTAAGTCTTTAAAAATTTATTCTCTAATAAAAAACTACTATATCTGTAATATATAGGCAAAATTAACATAAATCTGTCAGTAGAAAAATATTCAATTTTCTGGATTAGGTTCTTATTAAACTATTGACGTTTGCTTGAATTTCTTGAGCACGTACTCTGATATTAATGAATTCTAATGTATTTCATGAACTTGTTTTATAATTTGTTGTACACTGTTACTTTGATCTTGTTTTTGATCATATTGTTACCATGAAATTGAGGGCCAGATAGACAGTTATATAATGGAATGACAAACAAACAAAAATAACCTCTTGCATTTACAATTTCTTTGTGAGTCTATTGTGTGTGTGTGTGTTATATATATGTGTGTATATATACAAACTAATTTTCCCCCTACATTAATGCAAATGCCAAATTTCTCAATATCAATGGCACTAATATTTCTTTACTTACTGATACTTGAAAATTCAGATTAATGTCTAACATTATCCAGTGTAATATCTTCTATGTCCTGGAAGTCAAGATATCCTATAATTCCATATTTTAAAAGTCCTCTTGCAATTCCTTCTTTCCTCATCTGTCTTAATCTTTGCCAACCTAAACTATTATATTTGCTTCATAATTGCATCCTACCTTCTTTCCCAGTTGATTAAAAACCAAACAACAACACTGAATTATATAATTGTTCTAACATATGTTGATGTAATACATTTTTTAGTTAGTTCCATAACAAGTCCTGAACCTGACTACTTTGTCTTATAATGTCTTCAAGTCTGAATATTTGGATCTTTCTACCCACCCCAGTAGTACTTACCTTTTAGGACCCAGGTTAAACCCAGCTATACTTTGTGGTCTTTCCTAAAATCTTCAATATGTATTGATACTGCTCATGTTTCTCATTTTCACATATTTATTAATATCTGTACATGTCCCCAAATTATATCAAATCATAGTTTTCTGGGGTTTCTTTGCAGGGGGAGGGATGAGTGTGGATAGGAAGGTGGGAGTTAGGATTCTACTGATTGAAGATAACTCATAGGGCAAGTTGAGTTCAATAATATCAGTTGGCGCTAAAATAGTAAAAAAGAGGTTATCACACTTAGTGTGAGCAAGCATCATTTTGAAAACAGAGAATACCGGAATAAGACCCATTTAGTATGAATCATGCTTCTGACACTGATTGTCATTGTGACCTTAAACAAAAGATATTATCCCTCCAAGCCTCAATAATACATCCTATAAATGGACAATAATAAAATAATGATTATTGCCTTGACATTTCAATTAATCTCTCATATGTTTATATATATTATATATATATATTATATGAATGACAAGCACACATATATTCCTTAAAAGTTAGTTCTTTCCATGTAAGTCAAGTCCGAGCATTACTGAAATTGGTCTGGTTTCCACCTGTTTGCAGACCCTACTGGGTCTGAAATTCATTTTCAGAAAAGTCTTCTGCTAGGTGCATATTTCTTTTCAAATGTTACATTTGCTTCTCTTTTTTATAAAGATGACTTTACAGCTTTGCACAAGTCTGTATTTCACTGTAAAAGTATTTAATCCATATAGAACTGATGGTGAAATATACAGGTACTGTAAATTTCTGAGAGCCAAAGAAGCTTTATTTGGTCCTCAGAGAACAGCGCTCCCTATTCGCATGCATTATTTCCCTCTAATCTAGAGCAATATACGTTGCAAAAGTCAACTTATTTGTTGAATTAATTATTATAGTCTCAGTAAATGCAAACGTGCTCTTTCATAATAGTCAAGATTTGTTTCTACTATTGAAAAGCAAGAACTATAACTTTATTCAGAGATTTTGTATTCAGATAGCAGTAAAGACATATTAGAGGCAAGGATTAGAGGTTAGTGACTATGAAGATGAGTTCTAGAACTTAGCTGCTTTGATTCTAATCCTTATTTCTTGGTCTACTATGTTTTAGACTACTCAAGGTTCTTTAGGTTTTCTATGACTTTGTTTCTCATTTGAAACTGGGGGTGTGCTGGTTTGAAAGGATATATGGACCCTAGAAAAGCCATGTTTTAATCCAAATCCCATTTCATAAAGGCAGAATAATCCCTATTTAATACTGGATGTTTGAAACCATAATCAGATCATCTCCCTGGAGATGTGATTTAATCAAGAGTGGCTGTTAAACTGGATTAGGTGATGACATGTCTCCACCCATTTGGGTGGGTCTTGATAAGTTTCTGGGGTCCTACAAAAGAGGAAATAGTTTGGAGAATGAAGGAGATTCAGAGAGAGCAGAGAATGCTGCAGCACCACAAAGCAGAGTCCATGAGCCAAGAAACCTTTAGAGATGAAGAAGAAAAATGCTTCCCTTGGAGCTTCATGAAACCGGAAGCCAGGAAAGAAAGCTAGCAGATGATGCCATGCTCACCATGAGCCCTTCCAGATGAGAGAGGAACACTGACTGTGTTCACCATGTGCCCTTCCAACTGAGAGAGAAACCATGACTGTGTTCACCATGTGCCTTCTCACTTGAGAGAGAGACCCTGAACTTCATCGGCCTTCTTGAGCCAAGGTATCTTTCCCTGGATGCCTTTGATTGGACATTTCTATAGACTTGTTTTAACTGGGACATTTTCTCAGCCTTAGAATGAAAACTAGCAACTTATTAAATTCCCCTTTTAAAAGCCATTCCATTTCTGATATATTGCATTCTGGCAGCTAGGAAACTAGAACAGGGGGAAAAACCACTTTCACGGGGCCATGAAAAAGAGGGGAAACATTTAACCTCCAGTGATTGAAAGTGCTCAGTAAACATCAACCCATTTATGAGGCTCAATAGATGTCATCCTGCTTATTGTTACTGTTATTTAGATGTCTATTTCTTGCCATGCTTTTGGGTTCTGTCCAATATTTTCAATATCAACTCATTATAGACAACCTAGATATTCTGACTTAATCTGAATCTTAAAATATTCTACACTAGTTCTATGAATTCCTCATCTCCTTCTGTCCCTTTGTATTGACAACCATTACCCCAAGATATTAGATGGTGTTCTAGTTTGCTAGCTGCCGGAATGCAACACACCAGAGACGGACTGGCTTTTAATAAAAGGGGATTTATTTTGTTGGTTCTTCAGAGGAAAGGCAGCTAACTTTCCACTGAGGTTCTTTCTTACGTGGAAGGCACAAGATGGTCTCTGCTGGTCTTCTCTCCAGGCCCCTGGATTCTGACAACTTTCCCCGGGGTGACTTCTTTCTGCATCTCCAAAGGCCTGGGCTGAGCTGCAAGTGCTGAGATGAGGAATGCTGAACTGCTAGGCTGTGCTACATTGCGTTCTCTCATTTAAGCACCAGCCAATTAAGTCAAACGTCACACTTATTGCAGCAGACATGCCTCCTAGCCGACTGCAGATGTAATTAGCAATAGATGAGATTCAGGTACCATTGGTTTGTGTCTGCAGCAACAGAAATAGGTATGCTCACCTGGCCAAGTTGACAACTGAATCTAACTAACACAGATGGCAACATGTATTTTCTTCACCCTTCTGATTTCAGTTGCAGGAAGGACAGCTCCATGCAGCTAAGATTCACTTTCTTCTTGTCCTTTGGGTGGACACAGCTTGTCTTTGCTTTCTGCCCTCAGTCTTTTTTTCCCATTGAAGAGGCTGGTGGGAGCTCCTATTTCCACAGGCCAACAAACCTCAGAAGTCCATCCCTGAGTGGGACCTAGACCAATGAAGGAAGGAAGGCTCTTGAATTTCAAGCAGAAAAATCTGGGAGGGATTCTAATACTTCTTCAGAAATCTCATTAAGATAAAGCCATATTACTCACAGTGGCCACTGTAGTTAGGTGTCCTTATACTGGTCCAGTGAGCACCTGACACATAAAATGTATGCACATGGGCTCCTGCTTCAGGCACTGCTTTAAAAAGCATACAGGCATGGATGTATAATTTCCAGGATTTAAAAATACTGAACACTTGTATTTTTTCCTCTCCAGACAATCTATATCCATAATTTCCTAAAAATCCTCTCAGTTATTCTTACACAATCCCTATTTGTTGGATTTATTTTCTGTTACAGGTCATTTCAATTCAACACTAAGTACCACATATGAAATGGTGACATTAAACGAGGAAGAAAATATGATCTTTACATTAGACATGCAGATAGCCTAGAAGGTCATGCTAGCTTTTAGCTGTCTTAGGGTCAGAGGAGAACATGGTAGTTTGTATTATTCTGCAAAGTAATCACTGATCTTCATTGTGGTTCCTTCCTTCTAGGAAGATTATGCATCCCTACCAGATTTATAATCAGGTTTAGTAATGTGTCAGTGACTTGCTTTGGCTAACATTAGTCCCTTCTGAGCAAAAGTTATTTTTGTAGCTGTTGCAAGCATCTCCTAACTTCCAAGTCCTTTTTCTCTTCCATGATATTGGTAGTGACCCATCAGTCCGGATGGTTCCCGGAGTGAAGAGGATGTGATGAAAAGCTACAGTGTGACTGTTAATTGATGTTTCAAGGTGACAGAGATTCCCATTAAGAGACTGCTCCAAACTTCCAGGGAGCAAGGGTGAAGTCCCAAATCAAAACAATGACAATAGTGGATAAAATAAATGATGAAATTGTGCTTTAAATGGTATTTAGGAAATAAAATTGATGGGGCTTTTGACTAATTGAATGTAGGTGTAACGGTGACAACATGAGTTCTAGGCCACATTATATTATGGTTTAATTATTCAAAGCCTTGTGATGGGTTTTCCTTTGTTTACTGTCTTTCTCCTTCTTCCTTGCCAACACAGTAATCTTCTTATAACATACTTTTGATGATGTCATTCTCTATTTAAGCAGTCGTCTGTGGCTTCCCATTGCTAAAGAAGTTCTATCTCCTTAGAGATAAATATCTGTCATAATGTTTAAAATATTCATGTCCTAACTTTTAGGCCATCCCTTCCTTAAAGAAATTCTCTACTGGTTTTATTGTTCTCTTCTCAAAATGCTTCATAAGTTTCCAGTTAAATTCCTTTTGCCTGTCATTGCTTTTGCTTTAGCACTTATTTTCATACTTTTGCTAATTTTAACTTCTACTTATTTGTTTCAGTAAGGGTGTTACAGCTTCCAGTGTGGTAACAAATGATCACAAAATCTCAGTGGCTTATGATAAAAGCTTTATTACTCTTTCGGGCTACTTGTCCATCTTGGAACAGCTAAGACTGTCCAATATTCACTTCATTCAACAAGTCAGAATGATAGAAAAGCCCCTATATGAAGCAGGTGCACACAAAACCAGTCGACTACACTTAGCCATAGAATGCCCCTGAAAGAAATTTTACTGGCTACCTGAATGAGGTACAATAAAGTAAGTGTTCACCTTTTATAGCAACACAGCATACAGTGTTGTAAATATTGCATTTTTCCATGCCTCAGTCCCATGATGGACCGGTAACAAAATTGTTTTGTTCATTGAGTCTCCCCAAGCTATTTCAGCTTGCCACGATACACAAAGCTTGGCTACCCAAACGCATTAACTCATTTGTATTACTTCAGTGCAATAAACATATTTCAGAAAAAGACATTGGTTTTATTTTTATTCAACAACGACATTGGAAAGACATTCCTGTTTGGGCAGTTTTTTAAGCTACTGGCCTTATTTGAATTAAAATTTATTTTAATAACTGGATAGAGCATATATGCACTTGAGATTTTTGACTCAGATTAAATATTACTAAACTCTTGATATATAAATGGTAACATGAGTTAGATTCCGGCAAAGAAAATAAATAACCTCACTTCAGTAGTGAAATATAAAGAAATCTCATCATGGTTAAAAGCAAACACTGTGGTGTGGGGGATTTTGAAGGAATTAACATCATTATTTTCAACATGATACTCCATTGCAATACTTTATAGGTATTCTGGTAGTCTATAAAGTTTACAAGTAATTACTAATAAATATCTCACTATCAGAAATTAATATTAATCAAATTCATTACAATATATAAACAGGCCAAAAATAAACTGGACCTGCCTAAATCATTTGAACTATTTTTTAGTTCATATAATCTGAAACAAGTTGAATCAACATCGAAACAGGTGAATAAAATAGAAGTTGCTTGAAAAGGTTATCAGTAATTAGCATCTGATTCTTTTTCTGGCACAGTTTAAAAAATCAGACAACTTCCCATGACACTGGACTTTATCAAATGTCATGTTCCACCAGATGAAGCAATTAAGCTACTGAGAAGGGCGGGTACGAGAACCTAAGCATTCTGCTTGCCAGATGACAGTTCTCTGATATTCAATAGACCTCAAACATTTAACAACCACAGCTCCAGCTGCTAAAGTCCAGGTGCTATCACTCTCAGAGCCTAATCTTCACCTTCTACTAAGCTTATTTAATGAGTCTTCTGAGAGCTGTGGAGTCACGCGATTCATTCAAAGCATTATGCAATGAACGGTAGGGAGGAAAAAGAACACACAAGATAAACTTCGAATACAGGATTCAATTACTTTTCACAACTCAATGATGTGTCAAAGGCACGCTGTGTTTTGTTATTTTTTGGGGGGGGAGAGGGAGATGACAGGGAGGGAATCCTGAGCCCCCACTGGCTCGCCTCTCGCCCCTGCAGTTGAGCTTCAGCCGCTAGCAGAGCTTTATTGATCTGAAGGGTAAATGTGGAGGGAGCCCGAGAGAGGGGTCCAGGCGTTTCTGAGAAGAGAGGCAACATCTTCCAGGAAGAAAGTGGTTTCTACTGGCTGCCCGGCCCGGCCCGGAGAACCTTCTGTGAATGAAAGGGGACAAAATACAAAGCAGTTTATTGCTACAGTGATTTAGAAGGAAAAAAAGAAGGTTCTCACCTTCCGTGCAAGGCTGGGTTGTTGCATCGTTCTGCCGTTTCTGTTGCTGCTCCTGCGGCTGCTGTTTCTGCCATCAGGTAAGGCTTTAAGGCTTCCTTTTTTTTTTTTTTTTGATCGGAATTGCTTCACGTGTGTGATCGCTTCGGGGTACTTGCACAGAAATTCATACATGACTGATAAAGTGATGCCAAGCGTAGTCAGAAGCAGAAAGAGGCTGCACAAGAATCTGGCATGTGAATTAGGAGCTTGTGGGTGGTTTTGCTTTAGGAATCTTCGGTAAGTTCTAATCAAGTCTCTAGTGTTTAGAGGAAGAGGTTAAATTAAAAGGGGAAGGAAAGAAATGCTTTAGCTACTAATGTAGCTTAGCATGGCTAAATTTTCAACTGAAAAGGATTAGGTTTGCTAGACGTTAAACTGGTTATTTTTTTTAAGGACGTTATTGATATATAAATTTTATAACCAAATAAGTAAGGCTTTGATTGCTAACAGACTGTAAACACAGGCTCTCCCTTTCACCACTGATGGTTAAGACGTGAATTTTTTACACTGCATCCATCACTGAAAAACAACTGTAAAACAATTTAAATATTTTAATAGCTTGTCTCTCAGTATGCAGCCATTGAGTTTCCTACCACAAAAAAAAATAATAATAATTTGGGACATGTAGAAGAGATAAGGTTACAAGATCTTTTTTGGGTTATATAATAAGCATTTCAGAGCATCTTAAGGTTATTGGTCATCTGTTGATAAGATTTAATAAGTAGGAAACATGATGCATGACAACAGAAAATCGGTTTTAAAAGAGACTTTAGAAATTTAAAAATATGACTTTTTTTTTTTTTTACCTAATTTGGGATCCCTGTGGTGTCAGACTCTCTATTTCAGGGGACTCAATCTTCCTTAGAAGCACATTTCGCTGTACTCTCTGGAGAGGGATCTGACATACTTTTGGCTGATTCTGTGACCATATTATGACTCTCAATTTCCCGTCAGGTATTTTGATACTAATTCAGAAACTGTTCACCTGGAAAATTACCTTACATACTGAGGGGAGAAATAAATAAATTGAAAAGATTCTGAAAATGTGTTTACAGTTTTAAATTACACTATACATGACCAAAACATAGAAAATCCAACCAATGCAAGCAGGTATTAGTTTGCTTGATAGTTTACTACACACCTGACCAGTTATAATTTTATAAAATAATATTCAGACACACAGCTTTACAGCAATATTGAACCTCATTATTTGACATATTTTATTCATTGTTATCCTAAACAATTTTAATAGCATTTTAGGTTATGCTTTTTTCAATATTATTTCTAGAAAGAAATTTAGCTGAATAGATTTTACAATAAATATTTGCAATATTCCAACAGAATGTCCCTTCAGAATGGCAAAGGAGGTGTGTACTCTTCCCAAGCCATACGCAGTTGACCGATGAATTGTTTGGAGTACTCAAGAGTAAAGCCAAATAAAAAGAAGGAGCTTCCTCTTAACCAGTCTAATTAACTGACACACCTTATTAAGTAGCAAGATTTAGGGACTGCTCCTCCACCTGGTACAGAAACTACTGCAGTATAAGAGGTCTCACATTAACTTGAGAATAGAACATCCTTTCTCCCTTATTTATAGCTCTTACTCCAAAGATTGCTACCCAAGTTTACTGTAACTGTTCATTTTCTCCCCATTAAAAACAAAATCCCACTTTATTTTCTGTTGTGTTCAGTAAACCTGCAGTTTCTGTATCAAAACTTCTTCTGCCATGTTTTATTTCCAGGCATTAGGAGGAAGTTTTATAGTAAAAAATGCTCTTTTTTCCTATTAGACCTCACTTCTCACATTGCTCTTCTCTGTGACGTGATCATTTTAAATAATTCCCCCCAAAAGAGAGTTAAATTCTGGGGAGAAAGTCACATGTTCCATGTGTTGGATAATATAAATTAAGTTCTGATCACAGCAAAAACAATGCTTAACTTATAGATAAATCCCATTAATGATTCATATGACTTTCCATACAACTCAACGAGACTACATCACGTAAGGATGAGATGCAAAACTGGGTCTTCCTAAATTGAGCATATATTGCATCGAGTATTTTAACAAAGCATGTTTCAACCTGTTTTCTCATTTTGTGGATGTTAGGAATATATGCCACCCTTACTTATTAAAATGCGTTGTGATGAACATCAAATAACTCTTGCTGTTGAAACAAAAATGATAATATTTTGCTTACAGTGTTCTTACATGAAAAGTGCAATATAGTGTGTTCATACCTGCATCATTTAGATGCTATATAATTAAGCATAATTGGCAATTATCATAGAAAGATGCAAAGAGTGATGGTTCTTTTCGAAGGTAGATCATGTTTTCATGCAAAACACTAAATATAAGGACTTCTGAAATCAAATGACCTACTCCTAGACTGTAAAATATCTTCATATTTCAAAAGTGGGGGCATAAAATAAGGTGCTGTTCTGATTATCTTCTAACAAACTATTGTTACTTTTTAAGTAATTGTTTCATATGTTACAATGTCAGCATTACCACATCAATAACAACATTTTTCTTGTTGTGTGGCACTGATTCATAATCCTGTTTATATTAAGATATAAGTGGAAATATTTAACCTTTCCTGTTCAATAAACATTGAGAATTAGTTTCATGATAGGCTTGATTTATATGGAGAAAACTAAAATTAATAAATAGGAAATGAAATTTTATGACTTTTACTTAGAAATTTACTTTTTACTTTAGCTATCCATAATAATTGAACAGTTTACACTTTTGTAGCTTTTAAAAGCATTTTAACATTTGGCTTTAAGGCAATTTCTTTTTTTTAATTCCTGTGCTGGAAGAATGATGAAACGTTTAAAAATTTTCATAGGAAAATGTGTGTGTGTGAGAAAGAGAGAGAGAGAGAAAAAGAGATGCCTTTGTATAATATCAATAATGGTCATTAAGAGCTATTAAGGCAATTAATAAAATGGAATGAATAACATATTTTGAAAAATTAAATTAGCAAGTTAAGACCACATAATTTTTTCTACATTTTGTGGCATCCTGAGCAAATTGGCTAAGAATAGGATATTATTCAATTATTAATTATCATCTCATCTAATAAACATCCAATAAAACTGTTGAAAATGTGAATGTGTACATTTTTAGAAATTTAGCTTTATTAACTACCCTCTATACCATATTACAGCTCATAGTATTAGGTGATAAATTGAATTTTCATTATACTTCAATTATTTTTTTCACTGTTTTTCTTTCACAAACCTTGTTCTGTAATTATATAATGCATTGCTCTTTAAATGAATTTATATTGACCTGAATACAAGGAATTTGTAACTTGAACCATTTAATATTCTTCCTAAAATGTGTATATCTCATGCATATACGTGCAAATATCCTTGTGAAAGAAAGAAATTGTGACCCCAATCTGTGCACAAATACTCATGAGAGAATGCAGGACTTACGTATCATGCACTAATTATATGTGTTCAGACTGAATGATACATGCTTAGTTCCAAGTGTCAAATAAGAAGTGAAACAATAGGGTATAAATGGTGAATATAGAGTGTCCACAAAGTAGAAAGCACATTACAAGTATGATTGATTATACCTTAAGTTTGTCACAGAGTCAATGGTTTCTATAATTACTATTTTACAAAAAATAATGCTGTAATATTTTTAACAGTCCCCATGTATAATGATGAGTCCTGATTCATTATCTCACAATGATGTGGGAAGATTAAAAATGAGAGAAAACCGGTCAATATTTTGAATCCAAATTTTGAAAATTATTGAATGGGTGGTTTAGGGCAAGATGTTTAACTATTTGAGCCTTGATTTATTCTCTTGATTTAATAATCATAGAAATTACTCATGAGTGATTCAGGTCTTTCCCCTTTGTAATCTTCCTTAACTTAGACAAACTATATTTATGGAGGTTTACTGCTACCAGAGCCGGCCCATTGAGCTACATGTCAACATGTGGTTGACAGGATGACTTATATGCTGGACTTTGTCATGTGGGTGTGGAGGCAGTCCTCAGGTCATTTACCTGAAAATCACCACTTAATTTGGCAAGAGTGATTTCAGTAGAAAGGTATGGCTGTTTTGGGTGGTGCAAGGAATCAGCGAAGTTTTGTTTGTGGTGAAACTTTTACTGCCAAATTTCTAACAGATCATCTGCAAAGAGAAGAGGAGCATGGGAGAGAGCTAGGGAAGAACAGAGTTTGTGATGTTGATTCTGACAAGACTTGAATGTGTGAATAGCTGAGATGGAAATCTTTGGAAAGTGGTTGATCAAAGGAGAGAGAGAGGGAAATAGGTGATGGATCCAAGTCTTAAAGGATATGAGAAATTATAATATTCAGTGGATAGGTGGCAGATACAATTAAAAGTTGTCATTAATTTTAACCACGTGACTGATGTAACATTCAAAAGTTAAATATCGCTCCTTCTCCCCTCTCTTTCTCCGCCGGCCCGCCGCGCGGCGCCCACGCCCCGCAGCAGCCGACCCGCCTGCCCTCCTTCTCCCCCCTCCTCCCCCTCCTGCTCCGGCCGCTCTCCAACCACCACGGTGCCCTCTTCCCCCGCCTTCACCGGCTCCTCCACCACCAGCCTCTACAGCCTTGCCGCCCTCACCTTTCCTCCTCCAGAACAGCTACTGGGGGAGTGGAGATAATACAGAGCAGCTCCCGGAGCCATGAGGGAGAGCAAAGGGACGGCGTACCCCATCCTGGAACTGCTGACTATCTGGGAGAACCAGCTCCGGTGAGATCACCTAAGGGTCACGGGCTTTCCTGGGTGGGATGGCAAGCGACCGGAATCCCTCCCTTCCACCTTCCCAGGCCAGCTGGTAGAATTGGACAGGCGGTCCCCGTAGGCCGCGGTGGCTGGTGCCCCCACCACACGAGGCCCCCCGGAACAACTGAGATAGTTGGGTCGGAAATTCCCAGACTGCGGAGAACAGTGACCGGGGGATCCCTTCCAAACATGTGGCTCCCCCGTCGGCTGGGAATAGTGCACTCTCCCGGGCTGCGACAGCTGGCGCCCTCCCACCACACTTGGTGCCCCGGGCTGACTAGCTAATTCGGCCGGACGCTCTCCCGTGCTGCGGTGGCTGGTGACCCTCCCCGCATTCGGAACCCCAGGCTGGCTGGCATTCATCCAAGACGCTTCGGCTGCCGAACCTCCCCTACGGCGAGAATTTTCCAGAGTTAAAGGACCCACAGCAACTTTCACTGGTGGAACCCGTAGACAAACGTGTGCCACGAGCGCCACCTACTGGGCAGGATAAGAAAAACAGAACCCAGAGATTGCACAGAAAAATCTTTCAACCTGTGGGGTCGAACACCCAGGGAAATCTGACTAAATGCCCAGACGCAGCAGAAGATAACAGATCACGCTCAGAAAATTGAACATATGGCCCAGTCAAACGAAGAAACCAATAGTTCAAATGAGATACAGGAGCTGAAACAACTAATGCTGAATATACGAACAGAAATGGAAAACCTCTTCAAAAACGAAATCGATAAATTGAGGGAGGACATGAAGAAGACATGGGCTGAACATAAAGAAGAAATAGAAAAACTGAAAAAACAAATCACAGTACTTATGAAAGTGAAAGATAAAGTAGAAAAGATGGAAAAAACAATGGATACCTACAACGACAGATTTAAAGAAACAGAAGATAGAATTAGTGATTTGGAGGATGAAACATCTGAATTCCAAAAAGAAACAGAAACTATCCGGAAAAGAATGGAAAAATTTGAACAAGGTATCAGGGAACTCAAGGACAATGTGAACCGTACAAATATACGTGTAGTGGGTATCCCAGAAGGAGAAGAGAAGGGAAAAGGAGGAGAAAAACTAATGGAAGAAATTATCACTGAAAATTTCCCAACTCTTATGAAAGACCTAAAATTACAGATCCAAGAAGTGCAGCGCACCCCAAAGAGATTAGACACAAATAGGCGTTCCCCAAGACACTTACTAGTTAGAATGTCAGAGGTCAAAGAGAAAGAGAGGATCTTGAAAGCAGCGAGAGAAAAACAATCCGTCACATACAAGGGAAACCCAATAAGACTATGTGTAGATTTCTCAGCAGAAACCATGGAAGCTAGAAGACAGTGGGATGATATATTTAAGTTATTAAAAGAGAAAAACGGCCAGCCATGACTCCTATATTCAGCAAAATTGTCCTTCAAAAATGAGGGAGAAATTAAAACATTCTCAGACAAAAAGTCACTAAGGGACTTTGTGACCAAGAGACCAGCTCTGCAAGAAATACTAAAGGAAGCACTAGAGTCAGAACCGAAAAGACAGAAGAGAGAGACATGGAGAAAAGTGTAGAAAGAAGGAAAGCCAGATATGATATATAAAATACAAAAGGCAAAATGGTAGAGGAAAATATTATCCAAACAGTAATAACTCTAAATGTCAATGGACTGAATTCCCCAATGAAAAGACATAGACTGGCAGAATGGATTAAAAAACAGGATCCTTCTATATGCTGTCTACAGGAAACACATCTTAGACCCAAAGATAAATATAGGTTGAAAGTGAAAGGTTGGGAAAAGATATTTCATGCAAATAACAACCAGAAAAGAGCAGGAGTGGCTATACTAATATCCAACAAGTTAGACTTCAAATGTAAAACAGTTAAAAGAGACAAAGAAGGACACTATATACTATTAAAAGGAACAATTAAGCAAGAAGACATAACAATCATAAATATTTACGCACCGAACCAGAATGCCCCAAAATACGTGAGGAATACACTGCAAACACTGAAAAGGGAAATAGACACATATACCATAATAGTTGGAGACTTCAATTCACCACTCTCATCAATGAACAGAACATCTACACAGAGGATCAATAAAGAAATAGAGAACCTGAATATTACTATAAATGAGCTTGACTTAACAGACATTTATAGGACATTACATCCCACAACAGCAGGATACACCGTTTTTTCAAGTGCTCATGGATCATTCTCAAAGATAGACCATATGCTGGGTCACAAAGCAAGTCTTAACAAATTTAAAAAGATTGAAATCATACACAACACTTTCTCGGATCATAAAGGAATGAAGTTGGAAATCAATAATAGGCGGAGTGCCAGAAAATTCATAAATACATGGAGGCTCAACAACACACTCTTAAACAACAAGTGGGTCAAAGAAGAAATTGCAAGAGAAATTAGTAAATACCTAGAGGCAAATGAAAATGAAGACACAACATATCAAAACTTATGGGACGCAGCAAAGGCAGTGCTAAGAGGGAAATTTATTGCCCTAAATGCCTTTATCAGAAAAGAAGAAAAGGCAAAAATGCAGGAATTAACTGTCCACTTGGAAGAACTGGAGAAAGAACAGCAAACTAATCCCAAAGCAAGCAAAAGGAAAGAAATAACAAAGATTAGAGCAGAAATAAATGAAATTGAAAACATGAAAACAATAGAGAAAATCAATAAGACCAGAAGTTGGTTCTATGAGAAAATCAACAAGATTGATGGGCCCTTAGCAAGATTGACAAAAAGAAGAAGAGAGAGGATGCAAATAAATAAGATTAGAAATGAAAGAGGAGACATAACTACTGACCTCACAGAAATAAAGGAGGTAATAACAGGATACTATGAACAACTTTACGCTAATAAATACAACAATTTAGAAGAAATGGACAGGTTCCTGGAAAGACATGAACAACCAACTTTGACTCAAGAAGAAATAGACGACCTCAACAAACCAATCACAAGTAAAGAGATTGAATTAGTTATTCAAAAGCTCCCTAAAAAGAAAAGTCCAGGACCAGACGGCTTCACATGTGAATTCTATCAAACATTCCAGAAAGAATTAGTACCTACTCTCCTCAAACTGTTCAACATAATCGAAGTGGAGGGAAAACTACCTAATTCATTCTATGAAGCCAACATCACCCTCATACCAAAACCAGGCAAAGATATTACAAAAAAAGAAAACTACAGACCAATCTCTCTAATGAATACAGATGCAAAAATTCTCAATAAAATTCTAGCAAATCGTATCCAACAACACATTAAAAGAATTATACATCATGACCAAGTAGGATTCATCCCAGGTATGCAAGGATGGTTCAACATAAGAAAATCAATTAATGTAATACACCATATCAACAAATCAAAGCAGAAAAATCACATGATCATCTCAATTGATGCAGAGAAGGCATTTGACAAGATTCAACATCCTTTCCTGCTGAAAACACTTCAAAAGATAGGAATACAAGGGAACTTCCTTAAAATGATAGAGGGAATATATGAAAAACCCACAGCTAATATCATCCTCAATGGGGAAAAATTGAAAACTTTCCCCCTAAGATCAGGAACAAGACAAGGATGTCCACTATCACCACTATTATTCAACATTGTGTTGGAAGTTCTAGCCAGAGCAATTAGGCAAGAAAAAGAAATACAAGGCATCAAAATTGGAAAGGAAGAAGTAAAACTATCACTGTTTGCAGACGATATGATACTATATGTAGAAAACCCAGAAAAATCCACCACAAAATTACTAGAGCTAATAAATGAGTACAGCAAAGTAGCAGGCTACAAGATCAACATTCAAAAATCTGTAGCTTCTCTATACACTAGTAATGAACAAGCTGAGGCGGAAATCAAGAAACGAATCCCATTTACAATCACAACTAAAAGAATAAAATACCTAGGAATAAATTTAACCAAAGAGACAAAAAACCTATATAAAGAAAACTACAAAAAACTGCTAAAAGAAATCACAGAAGACCTAAATAGATGGAAGGGCATACCGTGTTCATGGATTGGAAGACTAAATATAGTCAAGATGTCAATCCTACCTAAATTGATTTACAGATTCAATGCAATACCAATCAAAATCCCAACAACTTATTTTTCAGAAATAGAAAAACCAATAAGCAAATTTATCTGGAAGGGCAGGGTGCCCCGAATTGCTAAAAACATCTTGAGGAAAAAAAACGAAGCTGGAGGTCTCGCGCTGCCTGACTTTAAGGCATATTATGAAGCCACAGTGGTCAAAACAGCATGGTATTGGCATAAAGATAGATATATCGACCAATGGAATCGAATAGAATGCTCAGATATAGACCCTCTCATCTATGGACATTTAATCTTTGATAAGGCAGTCAAGCCAACTCACCTGGGACAGAACAGTCTCTTCAATAAATGGTGCCTAGAGAACTGGATATCCATATGCAAAAGAATGAAAGAAGACCCATCTCTCACACCCTATACAAAAGTTAACTCAAAATGGATCAAAGATCTAAACATTAGGTCTAAGACCATAAAACAGTTAGAGGAAAATGTTGGGAGATATCTTATGGATCTTACAACTGGAGGCGGTTTTATGGACCTTAAACCTAAAGCAAGAACACTGAAGAAGGAAATAAATAAATGGGAGCTCCTCAAAATTAAACACTTTTGTGCATCAAAGAACTTCATCAAGAAAGTAGAAAGACAGCCTACACAATGGGAGACAATATTTGGAAACGACATATCAGATAAAGGTCTAGTATCCAGAATTTATAAAGAGATTGTTCAACTCAACAACAAAAAGACAGCCAACCCAATTACAAAATGGGAAAAAGACTTAAACAGACACCTACCAGAAGAAGAAATACAGATGGCCAAGAGGCACATGAAGAGATGCTCAATGTCCCTGGCCATTAGAGAAATGCAAATCAAAACCACAATGAGATATCATCTCACACCCACCAGAATGGCCATTTTCAACAAAACAGAAAATGACAAGTGCTGGAGAGGATGCGTAGAAAGAGGCACACTTATCCACTGTTGGTGGGAATGTCAAAGGGTGCAACCACTGTGGAAGGCAGTTTGGCGGTTCCTCAAAAAGCTGAATATAGAATTGCCATACGACCCAGCAATACCATTGCTAGGTATCTACTCAAAGGACTTAAGGGCAAAGACACAAACGGACATTTGCACACCAATGTTTATAGCAGCGTTATTTACAATTGCAAAGAGATGGAAACAGCCAAAATCTCCATCAACAGAAGAGTGGCTAAACAAACTGTGGTATATACATATGATGGAATATTATGCAGCTTTAAGACAAGATAAACTTATGAACCATGTAATAACATGGATGGACCTAGAGAATATTATGCTGAGTGAATCCAGCCAAAAACTAAAGGACAAATACTGTATGGTCCCCACTGATGTGAACGGACATTCGAGAATAAACTTGAAATATGTCATTGGTAACAGAGTCCAGCAGGAGTTGGAAACAGGGTAAGACAATGGGTAATTGAAGCTGAAGAGATACAGACTGTGCAACAGGACTAGATACAAAAACTCAAAAATGGACAGCACAATAATACCTAATTGTAAAGTAATCATGTTAAAATACTGAATGAAGCTGCATCTGAGCTATAGGGTTTTTTTGTTTTTGTTTGCTTGTTGGTTTGTTTGTTGTTGTTTTTTTTTGCTATTATTGCTGCTTTTGTTTCTTTTCTTTATATTGGCATTTTGTGTCTTTTTCTGTTGTGTTGCTGGTTCCTCTAAACCGATGCAAATGTACTAAGAAACAATGATCACGCATCTATGTGATGATGTTAAGAATTACTGAGTGCATATGTAGAATGGTATGATTTCTAAATGTTGTGTCAATTTCTTTTTTTTTCTTTCCGTTAATTAAAAAAAAATGCAAAAAAAAAAAAAGTTAAATATCACCTACTTTTATCTGGTATTTCAATACATGTTAAAATAATATCTTGTATGTCAAAAAATATTGTTAGGAATAGTCAACCAAAATGTGATGCTAATAAAATTATCCAAAGTAATTCTTTAAAATTATAAGTAAATGAAATTCAACTGCTTGGTATATGTTGAGAAGTAAAGGAAATTAGCATTTTTAGTCCCAATTCTGCCAATAAAATATACGTTGCAATGTTATTATTAGTATTAAAGGTTATGATGCATTTAAAATTATTTCTGAGGAGATAAGGTAGGAATAATTGAGGTATCAAGCAAAGCACATATACCCAAATTGAAACATCATCCTAGAATTTTATGAGTCAGTGTTTATTTTTGATTGTCATCACTCCAACGAGTACCATTACTCCAAGAAATATGATCACAGGCAGATTTTAAAGCAAGAAATTTTACTGAAACTCCACTCATCCCTAATCACTAGCAAGAAGGTAGAGACTGAAAAGTGCAAATAAGCTTTGGGCAAGGCTTTTGATTATATATTTGCTTTGGCATGAATGGAAAGCCCAACATTTTCTGAAATAAGTGAGTTTCTTACCTTGAGACATCTAGTGATCTTAATCAGTATTTGGGCTTAACTTGCTACTAGAAAAAGATTGCATGAAAAGAGCCTAACTTAGAAGGAAGATGGGGACTAGAAATGTAGTTTTGTTAAGGAAACCAGCTCATACAGCAAATTCCTATGTATACTAAACACAAATAATAGACAATTTTAACAGCAGTATTTTAAAAAGTACTCTTTACTGCATTCAAGACTCTATAGTCTATGCTTTTATTTAGTGAATAATATGCCTGCAATATACGTAAGGCCAGATAATGTTGTAAACAAGAGTATAGAAGCAAACAAGACTTGTGACCTTCTTTGACACAGGAGATTATACTTGCCTCTAAACAGAGATTTAGCAAATAACATTTTTTTTATTTTGTTTCATAAAAAAAGTAAAATTAAGGTAGAGCATGCTCAAAACACACAAACACACCACAAAAGCACAGACCCATCTCGTAGATTATTGATTGGATAATGTAAAATCTTTTAGGAGGAAAATTTAACAGTATCCTTCCAAAATCAAAACCAACATTTCCAATAAAAGGATTACAAGAAATATTTTCATAAATTTTTCCATTTCTTCTGTTTTTCTTCTTCCCTCACAACATTCTCCTTTGCAGACTTTTCCTCCTCTTTAAACCTCTAAAGAGCAACTAGTAGTATTTGCTCAGTTTCAGTCCAAAGCTCTACCCACCTCTACAGACTCACTAAAGAGATGACACCATCCTATTTCACAAGGTTAAATGCCTTCTATAGGTTTCTTTTCAAATCTCGGTGTTTATCTCCAACCCCTTCCCTGAGCATCAGATTCCCATGTCTGAATGCCTGCCCAACATTTCCATTTGCACATTTAATGACCAATCACACAAAATTTGTTCAAATTCAAATTGACCTTTGACTTTCTTCATACAAGCCTAAAACAGTCTTTCCTGAGCTTTCACCATCTTAGTAAATAAAATAATTATGCACCCAATTTCTCAAGCCCTGAGTGTCAGATGTGAGACTCTACTTCTATCCCCTCCCCCCTTTGTCCACCCAATATTGGGTCTACCAAGTCAATTGTCTACATATTTCTTTAGACCAATCACTTTTCACCTCCTATATTGCAGTCACCTTGGCTAAAATCATCTCAGAAGACGTAGACTATGTGGGAGTCTCCAAATCAATCCTTCTTCTTGAACTTTCACAAATTCACTGCACAGCAAGCAGAGTTAATGAACACTGTGCATGCATGTCCATAAGTATGTGTATATACAGACACACACGTGCTATCATTCTTTGCTCCAAACCCCCCGATATTGCTGTCAAAATATTCTCCATGCCGTAAATTCCCTGTGTGGACTAGACCCTTCATTTTCTTTCTTACTGTGTTTCCAGAGCTAAGTTCCTTCTTGTCACAGGGCCTTCATACCCAACTTTGCTCTATTTATATCTTATTTTAAATGTCATTTCTTCAGAACAACATTGTCTGCCCACTGTTCATAAGTAGGGCTTCCATCCCCAGAGGCATAGCCTTTACATTTATCCAACTTTAATTTGCTTTATAAGACTTGCCAAAACTTACACAATATTGCATTTCAATATCTGTCTTCCCAAATAAATGTAAACCCCACAAAGGAAACCTTACATAATGCCTGGCACATAGAAACCCTCAAAGGAATGCATGAATATGGGCACATACATTCACCTGCAAGGTAGACATTCACAGAAAAGGCTCTTGACTTATTACACAATGGCATAGTAAGGGTGGTTATCTGTTGGGAGAATAGTGGCATGTCCTTTTGAATTACATGACTTTTTTTTACAGTAATGGATTCATGTATATAACTTAGCCCATAACTATAATAATCTTTAATTTAGCCATGTCACTTGTATCAGTATTCAGTACAGAAACAGTGTTCCCCTATTAAAATGATTAAGGGGATTTTAAAAAGAACACAATTGGAGACTAAGTCTAAGGAAAAAAAAAGATTTGAAAGTTTAGTGCAGAATAATTTGGATGAATACTGGTTATCTTTTTAACTCAAACTTCAATACTATCTCACTGTGTGTAATGTCCCAATTCCCCACGGTGTCTACAATTAAAATAAAACTTCCAGGATAACCTAAAAAGGGAGAATAAGAACTTTAAAGCTTTGTCTTAATTGGCTCTGAGATTCAGTTTTGTTATCTGGAAAGAACAGAAGAAAATCAGTATTAACACCTGGACTCATGTCTATGCAAAGTCCAGAGCTCCTGAAGTAGCAATTAAATGGCTTAATATTAAAACCCTCTAAGGTTTAATTCAGTAGCTCTCTTCAGAAGGACATTGCTAATTCTTCCAGAATTGCTGCTGCTTCTGACTGCACTGTTTTAATTTGAACAGCCTTTGAAATTCCATTCTTTCTAATGGAGTTAATTGCATTATGAAAGCCAGTTTAGAGTAGAAACTTATTTCTGCTTATGGACTCTACAGGGTCCTTCCTTTTCCTTTCAACTTGACACATAGAAACATTGATGCCCAATAATGTCACAATGCACTGTGCCCTTTTAAAAACACTTCTCAAAATATTTTCTTTAAAATGTTTGCATAGGCACCAAAGCATGTTAGCATTCCAAAATGCTTACAAAATTGTACATGCTTAGACCAGCTGATCTAATAGACTCTAAGTCCTTGGAACATTAACAAATCTCTGAGCTTTTAAACAGGCTGTGACCTATCCATTTAGAGGGCTACTTCAATAAAGCAAGGGCTCACTTAGGTTAATGATAGATCATGGAGCTATTCGATTTGCAGTGAGCGGAGTTTCACAGTATCCTCTAACATTTGCATAGGTCCTGTTATCATATCCAAATGTCGATTTAAGCCCATTTTCTTGTTTCCAAGTGATTACAGGGAACCTTAGTGAACAAGTCCATGATGCAGCTTCAATCTGATAATGCTGATGAATTATTATTTTTCTCTAGAATATAGAATTTCAGCTAATTGTTAATTTCCCTGTGACAATAACAGCTGCTTATTCAAAAGGTCATCAGGGCATCTCCTTGAACACAAAATCAGACGTTTATCTTTAGCTTTCTCATTGTTTTGTTAGCTTCCTCTTTATTGTTTTCTTTTCTTGATGAAGGATAGAAAGCTCATGAGCAGGTTGTCCAAAATTAAGCATCCTCAAAATTATATTTCTATTTACCCACCTCCCTTATGTGTCTATAGACACAAATGCACACAGATACACCCTCCTACACAGAGGAACAAGTGTGGTGAACATTGAATAAGTCCATAAGGTTCAAAAAAAAAGTTACATCATTTATCAATGTCATCCCAAGCAGCTGGAAGTCTGCTTTACATGATAACATGTTTATTGCTTCTTAACATGTCTGCTTTTTCATTCATTCTGTACTGTCTTTAGAGACATTGACTTGTTGGACTATCTTGAAAATAAAGAAAAGTACATTGGAAGTATATTTTTAAATATTTTACAGCCCTTATGTAGAATTAGGCTTTTTCTTAGATGTATATGTACAAATGACAATTTTAGTCATGTACGTTTTGAATGCCCTTGCACTTTATGTTTATAAATATGTGCACACACACACACATATAAGTGCTAAGAGCTACTTCTTCCCTAACATCTTCTCAAGCTAAATGTTTCTGATAGAAGGTTATAAATGCTTTTGGCACTAATCCTTCCTAAAAATGAAGTATTTCCACACTATAGAGAAAGCTATGAAATATGAATGACAGGAGTAAAATAACTTCATTATTCTTGCTCTACGATTTACAGTGTGGAAATGACAACTGTGGAGAAGGTGAAAAATAGCGAATTCTTCTGTGTTTGATGTTAATTTCACAGCACAACAGAAAAACAGAGCCTTGTGCCATATTTTAAATTCTCTAAGTGAATTTATTTAAAGATGGTCCATTAGTTCATGTCACTGTGGAGAACTGGTAAGTTATGAGTATGCTTAAAGAGACTGGGGAAAATTCCCCATTATTGTATGCAACAGAAAACTACCCTGAAAAGTTATTTTATTTAGTTTCCCAGCCACAAATCTATGATTAATAACTTCAGCACAGAGCCAAGATATTCTCATTAATGGTTAATTAACATATTTCATAAATGCATTGCTCTTTCATCCTTTAACACCAAGAAAAGTTTTAAACTCTTTGAAATAAGGACATAATTTTAAGGTGAAAAATGTAGAGCCAAATTCTCTCCTGCAAAAACAAACAAAATCTCTTTCTCTGATAGAAATTAAGGAAAGTAAAAGCGGTTACAAAAACTGTTTATGAAGGCATTTCCTTAATTTCCTTGTGGTTTATTGTTCAGTGTTTAAAGTACATTTAGAAAAGTGCATCCAGGAATTGTACCATGATAAAAATGTTTCAATATTTTGGATGACAGGTTACAAAAATATCAAAGCCTCTCATAATCACTGTTCTCTATTTTTTCTTTATTTTTGGAAATATTTTAAAACTTTATCTCTGATATCATACTAAAAACTCCAGGTAGCTTGATGCTTCCAATTTTCTTCTGGAATTTTATCATTACTTCTGGGATGTCCACATCTTGTAAGTGTCACTAGAGATATCTTGCCTTATTTCCAGTTTGCCATCTCTGCTTGGCCTGTAATGTCAATGGATCTTTGGCTAATACCTGATTCCAGGTTATTACCTTGACCTATCCTCCATTCCCTGACTATTCTTAGCCTCTATAATAATCGACAACTTTACTTTACCTTGTAGAAATTTCTCCTGAGCCATGCCCCTTTCACTGGCAGCTTTGTATCAGATTGGATAGCCCCCAGCTCCTACTCTCATGCCCTAAAACTTAACTTCATTTATCTTCACAGAGTCAGAGAAGTTTTGTTTCTTCCTTATGTTGCATTGGGCTTTTTCTTAGCTGAATATGTACATTTAACAATTTTTGCCATCTGCTATTTAAAAGACTTTTGAGATCACTTATTGAATTTTATCAATTTCAGGTAACCTGTTTACATTTTAAAGAAACCATCTGGAATTAAAATTTAATCCATACAATGGCTAGCAGAATTTGGGTTTCTGTTACAGTCCCATGAATACTATTTTGAGAGTGGTGTGATTTTTGTTGATTTTTAAATATAATGTGTTTGGGGTTGCCTTCTGTGTATTTTGTCACCTAGATGAATATTATTATTTAATCATATTGTACATTTTGTTATAATTTTACATGTGCTTTTGGAGAAGAATATAAAACACAGCTGAATGTATTAAATTGAAATATTCACCTCCCTCTCTACTCACCTTCTATTCCATGCTCCAAAGATAACAGCTCACTATCAGCAGTTTCCAGTGCAGTCTTCAAGAAGCTTTCTAACAACTCATAAATCCAAGAATATAGAGTAGACTATTCTTTGCATTCCATTTAATTAATTATTATTTGACCCAATTAATTAGTCCCTCCTTCTTACCACAATTTCGTTCTTTATTAGAGAAGTTGTGGGTTCCAGAAAAATCATGCATATGATACAGGGTTCCCATACACTACTCCACTATTAACACTTTGTGTTTATCTGGAACATTTGTTACAATTGATGATAGCATGTTTTATAATTGTATTATTAAATAAATCAGTGGTTTAACTTAAGGTTCACTGTTCGGGTAGTGTTGTTCCATGGATTTTTGGTTTTCAATTTTTATTCTGTTACTATATATATACTTTAACATTTCCCCTTTTAATCATATTCAGAATGTATTATTTAGGTGCTGTTAATTGCTTTCAGAATGTTGTTCTACCATCATCACCATCCATTACCAAAACATTACCATCACTCCAAATGAGAGCCCTGGCCTTTTTTTTTTGCACAGGCAGGCACCAAGAATCGAACCCGAGTCTCCAGCATGGCAGGCAAGAACTCTGCCTACTGAGCCACCATGACACTTCCTGAGAACCCTGGTCATTTTAAGCACAAAATTCCCATTTAGTATCCCCACCCTCTAACTTGGATTCTCAGATACCCATGAGCTTTTGGTTTTACTCTTTACCACCCTAGCCATCCCTCCTCAGTTTCACTTGCTGTTTATTTTTTCTTTCCTGTCTTTAATGTCAGAGTGGTTTTAGTCTTCCTCACTCCCTGTCTACACTGATACCTGTAGTCACCTCATCCAGTTTCAGAGTATTATATACCAACATGCTGAAAACTCCAGCTCAGACCTCCCCAAATCTGATCTCATACACCCAAATGTTTTCTTGGCATATAAAATTGGATGTTTAATAGACATCTCAAATGTCAAAAATAATATCCAATATAATTCCCTGGTCTTTTCTCATTAACACATTCTATCCTCAGATTCCCCCATGTCTATTGATAACAACTCCATCCTTTCAGTGATTCAAACCAGAATCTCACAATCATCCTAAAAGATTTCTATTTCTCTCACATCAGATATCTAATCTGCCAGGAAATCTTGATACTACCTCCAAAAGTACACATAATCTCTGAGCAGTTCCAACAACATCTACTCCTACCTTAATTCTTGATGTGTAGTTACCTATTGCTTAAATTATTACAATAGCCTCCTAACTGTTGAACTGTGTTCCAGTAGCCTTGATTCTTGAAGATGATTGTATGGTGATGTAGCTTTTACAATGTGACTGTGTGATCCTGAATACCTTGTGTCTGATGCTTCTTTTTTCCAGAGTATGGACAGATGAATAAAAAATAAGGATAAAGATAAGGATAAAAAATAAATAAATAATGCAAAGGGGGAGATAAAGGGTAAAGAAAATGGGTAGATTGAAACACTGGTGGTCAACGAGAGAGAGGGTTAAGGAGTATGAGATTCATGAGCTTTTTCTTCTTTTTTTTCTTTCTTCTTTCTTTATCTGAAATGATGCAAATGTTCTAAAATGATCGTGCTGATGACTACACAACTATGTGATGATATCATGAGTTGTTGATTGTAAACTGTGTATGGACTATATGTGTGTGAGGATTTCTCAACAAAAATACTTTAAAAAGACATTGTTGCAGCTAGTATCATGTTTTTAAAATGTGTCAGATCATGTCATGCCTGATTCAAAACCAATTGTTGGGTCCCCATTTAACTCAGAGGAAATTCCACAATTTTACATGATCTGTGTCCCTGCATTTTAGTTCTTACCTATTATCCCTTTATTCTTCCCCTTTCTCATTCTACTTGCATCATTCTTCCCCTAGATTTTCCTGGAATGTATAAGAAGGCTTACAGCCACCTTTGCTAGACAATCCTTTTGCCTGGAACGCTTGTCAAACAGTTGGCTAGATGCATTCAAATCTTTGTTGAAATCCCACCTTCTCAATGAGTCCTATGGGTAAAAATCTATTTTAATAGTGCAGATTGCAAAAAACTCCACAGGCAACAAACCCTTTTATCCTATTTTGCATTTTATTTTTCCCTCATTATGTTTATTTATTTTCCACCTCTACTTTCAGAAAATAAACACTTGGAAAGCAAAGATCCTTGCATATTGTGTACAGATCTATCTCAAGAGAATAGCATAGTGCCTGGAAAGCTATCTTAGTAAGCACTCATTATATCTTTTAAAATATATGAATGAACACACTCTTCATATATCTTACATGATTCTTGTGTGGCATAAGCACACATGAGCATAAATGAGCGTGGACACTCACAGCCCCTCATGCATCTACCTGTATGGACAACCGTATGCACTCATTTGTTTTAAACTAAAAAAAGGAAAGAATCAAGAAGGGAGGAACAAAGAAGAAAGGAAGAAAGAACATTTTGCCAGTGTAAATCGTCTTATACATTGTGGTATGACAAGGGAAATTGGTTGAATTTTAGAACTGCAAAATGAAACATCTGCAGTGCTTAGTTTGTTTTGGATTTGTTCATGTGTGTGTATAATTTTGTGATTTCAATTGCACTTAAAGAAATGAAATCAGAGTTTTAACTTATTGTTTATAAAGATTCCATCTCGTTGGTAGAGAATGAAACCTGAGGCAATACTTACCTCTATCTGCTGTTCTTTTTGCAGCTATTATTTTCCTGCTTTATTTCTCACTCTCTCAAGCATATCAATCATTTACAACCCAAGGTGAAAATGTATGTGTGTCTAAATATGAGCCCAAATGTGTGAGCAAGCAACAGCTATGTGCCTTTGTGTTTGTTACTAAATTGACATAAAGCAAGCCAGAGTTTGTAGATTCTCAGGACTACAAGAATTACAAGTGTAAAATAGGCATACACACACACACATGAGTACACATACCCAGAGGAAGTGAGACATGGGTAAGAGGGTAGAAGATGACAGAGAGAAAAAGAGAAAGAAAAAAAAAACAACCTTAAATCAGTGTATTAGTTAGGCTTCCATCAGGGAAGAAGAACCTACTTGAGTTTTTGGAGAACAAAGTATGAAATATAACAGTGAACTCACGCAAATTGGAAGTTAGTTTGGAAAGTAACCATCTGGAATTAAAAAACTGAGGATCAGAGAGAAAACATGCAGATACAAGTAGAAGGGTCAAAGCCACATGGAAACAGGGAAACCATATCATGCATGTACAGCCACTGTTGCCTCTGTTGAGCAACTGCCTCTGTGTCTGCAGCCAAGAGGATGGGGTAGACTGATGCTGCTGCAGATCATCAAGGCCAGCACCAGGCAGAAATGTTAAATAAGGAATCTAGGAGATTGAGGGCAGACAGGGCCAGCTCATCCAGCTGTGAGTCTGGCCATCCAAGCTGTCCGCTGTGGTCTTTATGAATAACAGTTGCACATTCACTTCTGCCTTCCAAACTATGCCCAGTGTCCAGTTTTGGTGCATGCTTACCAGCAGCCGTCTGAATTAGGAATCATTGAAACATAGCCCCAGGTTCACAAATTAACATAGCACCATGCAGTGGGTCTATCCTTTATCATTCTGGCATCCATCCATGTATCTTTACATTATATTTGACTTCAAAAAAATAACAAATTCAATATTCCACCTAATATGATGCAACTAAGTATATTCACTCTTTCCAAAATAAGGTACATACGGTACTGGAATATTATTCTCTGAGACATAAAGTTAACCAATATTAGCTGAAAACAGAGAGGAGAGCAGGACAAACTGGTACCCATCACGTCCTTCTAACTTTCTCCTTTATGCTAACTGAAGTTCGAGATTAACAACTACTGCTTTATGGCCACCTTCCAGTAAGTGACTGATTTCCCCTTTAGTTGAACTCTAATTCAGAATCATACAAGAAAGGCAATCCTGGGAAATGTAGCTCCCAGTTAAATCAAGTTAGCATTGCACAATCCAGTATAGTTAGTTTATGCTGTTTTTTCAAACTCTAAATGATAGTTGGTTTGCTGGGAACCTCATTTAATTTTCTGTTTGTGGATTTTGCTTATAGCCACATGCTCTGCTAAATACCCTCCCTGAATAAAAAAATAATTAATGGAGAAAGAACAGAAGATAATCTATAAATTCCTATCATGAAGATTATTTAATAAATGTATGCTATTCAATTTAATTAAAGACTATATGAAGAAGTGGGAATTTGCCTTTTTCTTGTGTATTAAAATTTAATGATTTTACAGCTAATTAAGCATGAGTACTGAATAAAATAACTACATATACCCATCATGTCATTGCCAGTCACAAGGTGAATAAGAAAGTGTGATTAACTATATAATTAACCTAACCACATAGGCCAAAATATGATGAAGTGAACAAGGAAAGAAAATCTAGGTAGGCTAACAAACTGCCAAATAAATTGCTTATTAAACAAATAAAAATATCTGTTATATTGATTAGAGTTGGTTCCTTTCAACACACAATATGTATTTCACTTTGCCATATTAGATCAATACTGTACATAAAGAACTAAGCATTTGTTATGGTTCATGATCCTGTAAAATTTATTCAACACCCCTATGTTAACTCTGGTATATATCAAGTAAAGTAAATTTACAGCAAAATATTCTGACATCATTGAAACTTGATCCTGTGGTTCAAAGTCTAATGCAGTTGTGATGTAAACTGTATTTAATTTTAACCACTTACTATATTTAATCAGCCTTATTTTGCTCTGTGATCAAAGTATACATCAAGCAAAAAAAAAAAAGCAGTATGAAACAAAATGTCCAACACTATGGTTTATTCAGAATGTGTGTGGGAAAAAAGTGATCTTCCACTTCTTTCTTCATAATCAGTACCTTTAGATGGCTAAAATGGCAACATTTCAACATTATTTTTACTCATATTTATGTGTAAAACAAGTTGTTTATCTGATAAATATATCAGACATATCAATCAATATATCAATCATATATAGTGATATATATATGATTGTAGTTTGGAAGACTTGATACTATCCTTAGACTTTTACATTTTTTATCCTCCTTTGAGATAATTTCTTATTGAATTCGATGACCCAAAATTAAATTATTTTTCATTTATTCTTGAGTAAAAATTTTATGATCACTTAATATGTGCCAGATGCTGTCTGTTTATGGAAACAACAGGAAAATCCTTGCCTATATAGAACATATTCTTTTTTAGCCTCAAATCCATATATCCCATTAAGTCATAGTCCCATAGGAACTAAGGAAGCTCAGATAAGTAATTTCAGAGCATAAACTAGTACAACAGTTCTGGGTCAGCCACAATTTTGAAATTCCCACAGAAATGGTAAATACAATGAAAGTGTCCATTTGGGAGCACCTCCAGCAGTCACATGGTTTCCTGAACTCCCAACTGTAGAACTGAGGCAGTTTTGCAGCCGAAAACCAGAGTCTGCTGATCACTTCTTTTCATTTTTTTTCAAAGACAGTATTATCTTTATTAAAAAACAGATAGACATAGCAGCACTTACAAAACAATAGTTCATAAAAGGCATTGAATGTTGTCAACTCAGAGTGTGCAAAGGGCAGGCCCCCAGCACAGCTGGTTGTGGGCTTTACATCACAACCCTCACAACCACTTGTTGCACTCAATACTGCAGCCCAGAGCACCTAAGGGGAGACCAACAGCAACAGTGGCACTCCTCAACTTCAAGCCTTTGTTATCTGTGTGAACAGTCAATCAAGTCAAGTATCACCCTCCTTAGCAGCATCTGGAGCACTTGGTGGTGTTCTGGAGGTGGCTGGTGTACTTGACCCATTTATTAAAAAAAAAAACAACTAAGCATTCAATAAAAAACCCTTCTCCTCGTCCAATACTATCTACAGAAACACCTCTGTTGTGGAAGAGACATGCTCTTCCATTTAAATATTTGTAAAAGCTAATGCACGGCTTTGCTGCAGTGGGCAGAAGAGGACTGGGGCAGGCCTTCCTTCTGCACAAGAGTCTTTGGTGGAAAATACTGGTGTGATCACACTGTCCCGTGCCCACTACTCTGCTTTTTACTGCTCTGGGGCTGAATGAGGACCCCAGTGGGCAGAGGAGAAATCCGATTTTGTTCAGATAATATGGCTTTCTTTGCTTGGGCTTTGTCCAGCAAATCCAAGCTGTTTATGTGGGTCTGTACGTTGTGTGCATCTTCAGCAGGAACTCCCCTGAAATGCTTAAGTTTTGAACTTCCGGTCTCCCTTATAACCATGGCAAATGGAACCATCCACTTGACACACTTCTCTATGTCGTACCACTGATATCCTGAAACTTTTTGCATCAGTTCAGTTGAAGAGAAATGATACATGGCAGAAGCAGCAAGTACACCATAAGAAAATTCTAAGCAGCCAACATCTAGGATGCAGAGATCTAAAAGCTCTGCAATTTGTATGAAGATCTGCTGGGGATACTGTGGCAGTAGCACTTCATATAAGTCATTTAGATATGCAACCTGCATGTATACATTCAGCCAGGATACAATCGTCAGGGGACTTAAATGCCACTTAAGGGCCTTCATAATGACTAATTCCATGTTAAGAATATCATCTACTGTACAAACACCACCTGTAACATAAGCAAACTGGTGCAACTCTGGAGGATAGATTTCCTCAAGTTTGGCAGCAATAAACAAAGATGAAATCCCAATAAGTTGCAAAAGTGTTTTTACAACATTTTGTTGTGTTGCCATATATCGATCAAAGAAATCTAGTGCCAAGTAAAATGTCTCCCTGTGAAGCTTATAGACTTCACACACCTCCATCAACCAATCCAGAAGAATTGCTCGCGTTTTAGGCTGCAGAAGAGGATGCCGCTGCATAAAGTGCTTATCTCTCAAGTATGTCTTTTCCTTGTTCAACATGATTTTCCAAACCTCCTCTCTATTTGCCCAGTTCAGTACTGGCAGTGGTGAGGCTCTAGACGGTGTAAAACTCGGAGGTTGACACTTAGAATTTGGGTATACAGGCTCATCCTCTTCTTTCTCAGGTGTGGGAATCAAGGAGCAAGGGTTTTCACAGACTATTTTATTGTCCCAAGGCTGACTACCACACTGGCTTCTCACAGTCCTGCCAATTTTGGCAATTTCTTCATCTGGATCCTGTAAAAAAAACGGCCACATTTGCCTTCCTTTTCCTGGGGCGAACAGAAGAATCGGTGCTGCCTTCCTCTTTCATGGTGCCCCGATCCTTCGCATCCCTCTCCTTTCTCTCTCTCGGCATGACGCAGGACGCGGGCTCCGACCTCAGGCCCGAAGCGGTCTCCTCGGCAGGTAGGCCGGCACGAGCCGAGGTAGGGGGTGGGCAGCGAGCTGGAAGCCGACGGCGGGCAGCAGCCAGCCGAGGGCGCGGCGGCGGCGGGATCCGCGCCTCCCCCTACTCCGCGCTGGCGGCCGAGGCGGCTGCTCCTGCGCCCGGCTTCGAGCCGGACATTTAAAAAACCTAGCGCGCGGAACCGGCCGCCGCCGGCCCTCGCGCCCTTCTGCCACCCCTGCCCCGCCCCTGATCACTTCTTTTAATAGCCACCTGAGCTAAAATATGCACCTACAATTTTGTTGTTGTTGTTGTTAGTTCACTTTTCTTTCTACTGCCCACAGGAGAATATCAGGTTGAATCAAATTGTCTCCATTCTTTATGGACAGTTTGGAGGAAAAAGACCAAAAATAATAAAAATGTTTTTAAAGATACCTCCAGAGACTTCAGACTTTTCCCTACCTTACCTATAATGGTTTCTTTGAGGTGAGGGATCTAACTATTCCTGGTCTAATTCTTCTTGCTATATTGGAAGTTTTATTTTACACTAAGCTCCCCTCATAAAATGTAACTTCTGGTGGGGTAAAGTATGATAAGGTACTGACACAGACTTTGCTACAGTTGTCCAATAACTTCTCCCCCTCTACATGCAGAAGGGAAAATTGTACTTTCCATCAATATTGAAGGGTAGTCGACTTATCAGATAAAATTTAATCAGACAGGATACTCATCTTCCTGTTGGAAGAGCTTATCATTCTTCAATCCCCCTTCCCTTGCCTTGTCAACCAACCATTGTGGAGTGGAAAGCTCTCCTGGAAAGTTGGCCAGACCCACAGTGGACATTGTGCGACTGAGAGATAAATATATATAAAGGGAGGTGTAGTTCATGGCTTGTTGGTGGAAGATTCTATTCAGAGTGCAAGTATGGTCCCCCTGCCAGAAACAGGTTAAAGGTGAAATAATACCTCTGAGAACCTTAAGTCACAGAGATCAGGATGCCCATGAATAATCAGTCATGAAATAAGCCCATCTCCTTGTTAAAAAGATTGTTCTCCTTGATCTGATCCTCAAAGAACAGATGAATGTTTAGTTTTATTTGTTACTACTGGCACTAAATAGAATTTTCAAGTAATAATTGTCTCCAACTAAATGATAGAATGCATTTGAAATACTAATGAACTTTATAATGCTGATCCCCATCTGCAATATTCTTCTCAGGACAGCCTAGTTTACAATATTTTAGAAAGCTTCCTAATAATCTTTTGCTTGTTTTCAATTTCCAGAATATTTTTCTATTAAAGAACTACAGGATATAACTGCATTAAGCATTTTGGCCCTATAAAGGACAAATATTAAAGATGTTCTGTGTGAATAGATATGGATAAGAATATAGGAAGAGCAATCAAATGACATTTAGATTTACATTGAGTATTCCTCTAAAAGAGTTGTACGTTTTTAACAGAGAGCTAGCAATTTCTTGCAGGAAAAATCTTTACAAACCCCTCTCATGGCAGTATTTACTAAGTAGAAATGCAAATTTTATTGCAAAGTGTTGTGGCCCTTTATTTATAAGTGGCTCCAATGCTTTTTCATCTGATATAATGCTAGACTTATATTGCATAATGATTTCTTTCTTCCTTTCCTTTCTTTTCCTTCCCTGTCTTTCCCTTCCCTTCCTTTAGAAATGTTTGCTGCATAGCTCATTCTTGGTAAAAACAGTATATGGGAATAGGATAATTTCAAATAATATATGCTTGCTAGTAAGATCCAATATGAGACATAGTTGAAAATATTGGATTTTCTTGCAATATCCCTAAATATCAATAATGAATTAATTGGAAATTTGATTTAGTCAGCATCTGATTTCTACAAAATGAGCAAAACCATATTGATTCAGGCCATGTCGAACTTTTCATTTGCTTTGTATAGAAAGGGAAAAGGAAGCTTTTAAGTCATACTTGTTTTAAAATCATGGCAAAAGAATGCATCATTATATAATAAATACAGTTATTACAATTTACATACTTAATGTCTACATACCTAGGAGAGCTCTACTTGAAAATATCTTCATTGATGTCAAGGTCAAATTAATTAACTACTTGAAATTTCTCTGCAAATATTCTGGCATTGTTTCTGGTCTTCCCTATAACCATAAATTAGTTATCTTATTTTCCATTTTACTTTCTAAAAATCACTACTTTGTCTCTCAAGTATAGAATCTGAGAAAAAAAGAGCCATTTATCTTCTGTTTCTCTAATTATTTCCTGGCAAAGTGTAAATGAACTGAGGCTGTCCACACACCTATTCCAAAATATAAAGGAGTTTTAACTAATGAGTGAAGAATTTTGCAATTATAACATGCAATAGCTACAGCAAAAAGATTGTGTGTTCAGTATTTGAAGGTCAAGGATTATTAAATGAAACATCTGATAGTCATGCTGTCCAGCATATCTCATGGGGAAACAGTCAGTGCGAAATTAATGGAGGGTTATGTCCTTTTAGTTCAAAACAAAACTAAAGAGGATGATTGCATTTCTTACACGGAGTAGTTATTTTTAGTGGAGCTTTATTTCCTGATGGCTTTACTTAACATATGAAAATAACATGTGTCATAACATTGACCATTTATTGAATGTAAATGTGATTTTGCAAAAGTCTGATAGATTCTTGCTAAGTAGAGACATATCTTGATTTAATTAAATGACCATTAAAGCATTGTGTAATTATTCCTAACAAAAAAGTGAAACAACAAAGATAAAGCTTGACAATTATATAGTCCCTGATAAAATAGATTATTCCCTAAGAGAACATTGCAAATGTTTAAAAATGTTGAATAAATTAAAGTAAGGATACTGAGATCAAGTATTCCTGTGTTTTTTTTTAAATAAAAAAATCACATGCAAAGACATTCTGACTCTTAAATTCTTGATAATTAAGTGAAAATATTTTACTAGGCATTTTCTAATTTAGCACTTGATGTTTATATCAATCCTTAACAATAAAAGTCTACCATTGTTAATTATCAAATGGTTTTCAGATCACTGAATTTTCATGGATTGCATTTCACTACTGTTCTTTGATTTCACATGATCTGTGGCATTCAGGACATTTTCATTGAGTCTTAATATGGCACGCACTGGAAATATGACAATGAAGACAGTTTTATCTTTGCATTGGCTGCCCTGCTCTCGAGTCACTCCACACTAGTATCACAATCCATTATGGTTTAACTAGGATCATCCAAAGTATTCCAGATCTTTTTTTTATTTTTTTTTAATGTGGGCGGGCACCGGGAATTGAACCTGGGTCCTCTGGCATGGCAGACAAGCATTCTTACCTGCTGAGCCACCATGGCCCGCCCTATTCCAGATCTTGTTTCATTTATTTTATTTGCTACAGTTCATTGCATTATCAGGCATTAGATCCTGATCCTAGGTAAAGTTAAAAACACAATCCAAACCATGAGATACCTAGTTGGGGAACTACTGAAAAAAATAATTCAATCTAAATAGGAGAAAAAGATTAGTCATACAAAATCTAAATTAATTAATGAATGCAGAATGACTGATTTGGAGGATATATTTTCAAGAGTAAATTTTGAATTTTTAAAATAAAGCACTTGCTGATTAAAGAAAATTAGAAAAAAATGAATGCTGGTAAAGATGTTCATCAAATGTAACCGATAATTATGTATTTAAATAGGACATTATTGGCTTCTGGAGTCTCAGATAAAAGCTACATGTTGAGCTAACGTATTTGTTCATTGCTGACACTTTTGTTCATTCTCATCTCCCACAACTGTCTCTTGAGTGCCTACAAAACTACATATATTTCAAGAATGGAAGAATTTAGAGTAATTAGAGAACAAGGAACAGAGAAACAGTAATATTATTTTTGATTCTCCTCTTCTAACATATATTTAGAATATTTTGTCATGATTAAATTTTACACTATTACCTTTTTGACAATTCCTAATCCTAATGTATCTGTTGCTTTGTGTTTTCCTTCTGGATGCTTCCCTACTGAGATTTTCTTAATACTACCAAATCCCACAACTTTCTGCTCTCCCAGAGTAAATTCACCACTGTAATCATCTTAAGAAATATGGGTATGTTCAATATTCTGAAATAGACATTTATAGCCCTAAAAAATTCTTGAATTTTAGATGTTTGTGGACACATGACACATGACACTAAAGCACTTTTACTCCTAATTATTGTACTAATGACACTAAGATTTAAAAATGTTTATTTAATGTCAGTTACTACAGTATTTTACATGTATTATCACAGTTAATATTCCAATAAGCCTCTGACCTGTTACATTTTCCATATGAAGACACCTCGCCTCTGAAAGAGAATTTAATGCCAAGTTCCCAAAACTATTAAGTGGAACAGATGAGAATGGTAGCCAATGCTACCTGAGGCCAAAGCTCATCCTCTTAGAGAGGATTTATACCTCTTATACTCTTCACCTGTCAGTAACCACATCTTCCATTTTGGTTTTGCAAAACTGTAACCTGGAGTGTCCTTGACATTTTCTCCTCCAGACCCTACCCTGAGCTCCCTTAACGTAAACAATTACTGAGGCCAAATAAGTTAAATTCTCAGTACCTTCTGAATATATTTCTGCTTATCATTTTTTTCATATAGCCAGTAATTAATTTTCCTACAAAATTACATAAAACCATAATTTGTCTTATTTTTTTTCAGTCTTTTACTAATCTCATGAAATACAGCTGTCACAGAGGAATTGTCCCTTCACCTTTTGCTTGAACACCACCATTTATTCCTATCAGCAGAGGATAAGGTTTGAGGATCTAAATATGGTACCAAACATGTTCTAACTCCTACAGTGAAAGTGCATGCATGTATGTGCATTCATGTGTCTGTGTCTACATACTCAAACACACAAACTTACATCTTTTGCTCTATTTCATTTGTAAGGAATTAACCCACATTCTCATTTAGCTAACTTACACTCATCTCTGAAGACTCAACTGAATCATTTTTATAGAACTAATACCTTGAATTCTCCCCATGCTTAAAAATTGGGTGGCATTCTCTCATCCTTAATGGAAATCTATGATTGCTCTTTTCTTTATAACATAATATTGAATTTGTCTATTTTTCTCTATCTCTCAATTTAGATTATAAGTGCTTTTGGGAATCAGAAAGGGCAGATTCTTCTTCAAATTCCCCATCCTTGAATCTGACATGTAGAAATACCTGAATTGAGCTAAACCATGCTACACAAATGAGATAAAATAACTAATTGAAAGAGTTTATTGATGTGGATAATTAATAAAAGAAACCTTTGTTTTTCCTTTGGTTTTGATGCGTTTATTTTGTTAACAGCATTTAATATTAACCATTGTTTCATATACATTATGTAACAATGTTTTGGGAAGTAATAAAACATATATATTTGAGATGTATGTAATATATGAAACTTTTGAAAACTCTCTCTCCCTCACTTTGTAAATCAGAATGCATTATAGTTAAGTCAATATGAGAAAAAATTTCTAGATATGGATTTTAAAATCAGTTTAGATATGGCTGATATTAAATTCAGTTTTCAGGAAAATTTTGAAAATTGTTCACAATCTCTTCTTTTATTGGAATCATAGAAAAACAAGGTAGGTTCAATACAAGGAGATTTATATATAAAAATATAGAAAAAGTTTATAGAAAGAAGATTCACTGGCTAGTATAATTAATGATGAAGGGATGCTCCACAAGTAGAATGTCTCAATTAAATTCTTCGTACTTTGTATTTTCAATTATAATAGAGATAGATGTAGGAGAACTAATTTTGCTGTTTTTAAGCACAAATAGAAATCTCAAATGAAAATTTTGATTAGGGTTAACACAAAGCCTGGAATAATATTCATGTGCTAAGCTATAAAAAAGTTATTGGAATTTTCTGGGAGTGTGTGTGTGTGTGTATATATATATATATATATCCATTAATTGCTGGATTCAGAGGGGTTTTTTTCCAGCTCTCTGTATATTCTGTTATTTTCCATATTCCTAGTAGGTGAAATGCATTAAATGAAATTTGTCATAAACAATTTAATTGTCTAGTACAATATCTTGGATATAGGAAATTTGTTTTGTTTATGTCAGTGACATAAGTTTGCATTTTATCTTTGTCACCATGCAATAATAGAGGAAATAAATAGTTCATACTTCTTAAGCCTTTCAATAAGATCAAATGAGAAAGGCATTACTTTCATTGAAAAGTAAAAATGTGTATATGTATTCAAAGTTTATGCTTGATATAATAACCTTAATATATTTTCTAAAAATTGGAACATTATCACACATATGTAGGCTAACGTACAGACAGAAGAAAAATCATTAGCATTACAGAATATTTGTGTTTTTAGGGTCTTCTATATCAGTCATCTAATCTCTTGTTACCGCTTTGTAATAAGCTGATTATAACAAGCGCTTTTTCTCATGCTCATGTGTCTGCCAATTGACTCTAATTTGGATAATCAAGTCTAGCCTCTGCCTGAGTGACTCTGTTCTGTGCTCAGGTTCACCCAGTTTAGGTCTGTAGATATATTTCTTCTGGGACCCCTGCAGAGGCAGTGGCTATTTGAGAGAGAATCTTCCAATTGTGGACACAGAAACAGAAGAGCACCAAACTAAACTGAACAGAAACATTTCAAATTTCTGTTGTCTCCATGGTTGCTAATATCCCAATGGCCAAAGCAAGCCACATTGCCAAGCCAAAAACAACATATGGGGAAGAACACTCTTTCTACCTGAAAGTCAAGACAAGGGCATGAATGTGAAAATTTATTACTAGGGCTTAACAACACGGCCATCCATTCAATCTACTCAGCCATTTGAATACTTTTGGTAGGAAATTAAAATGGAGACACCTCTGTTTTGTTAAACATAAAGTGCTAACATATCATGAATGTGATGCAAGTATAGGTGAGACAGTGCAAGTTGTAAAAGATAAGGTCTATAATGTGTCTAACAGTTCTGAATTTGCCCTAAATATTAAGACTGCAGAATTTGCCCTAAATATTAAGACTGCAGAAAGTTAAGCGACATGCCTAAAACCTTCCAAGCTAGAAAGATACAGAATCAGAATTTAAGTCTGTTTTGAATATAATGCATTATGATATCTATGTTTTCCTTTACTGTAACATGCCTCCTTTATTCCAATAACTCATCCATTGTTAGAATTATGTTTATAGAATGTGCATTATGAAATTGACCAAACTTCCTTTAATTCCTTCAACTATGAGCACCAAATTCATATTGGGGCTTCCAGTTAGAACTTCAGAAAAGTTGAAAATTAACTTCTAGCTTCTTTTTTATATTTCTAGTTTCAGCCCTAGGAAAATATAGAGAAATAACTTTTTTCACATTGGTGTATATAGTTAATCAATAAAATAAGTGTTAAACAAATGAGTGGAGACATGAATGTGAAATACATGTATATATCACATACCGGCAAATACCGCATTCATTATCCTAACTTCCTAACCAGTGCCTCAGATAGCAGGTTCCACTTGCGTCATTTGTGCCATATTCCTTTCTCTCTCTCTCTCTCTCTCTCTGCATTACCTAAATTTTCCTGTAACTTGAAGAATCATTGGTTTCCTAATATAAATTGAGAATCATAACTTAAATCCATTAAAGATATTATAATCCAGATAATTTGATCTCAGATTACATTAGTTTATCTGGCAACCCTAAGTACTTATCCTTTCAGCATATTCTTACTCAAATTTTAAATTATTGGGTCTGTTTCACCACATGTAGTTATTGAGTTCAGTGAATAAGATCTATTTTTCAATTTCCTTCAGGTTATTAATGATCCCTTCCTACTTTATATCAATTAGAAGTATATTCTTTATCCCTTTAACTGGGATATATAGTTAGCATTTCAATAGAATAAAGTTGATATCAGATTTCAGTGACATTCCCAAATAAATGCCTATTAATTTTTACTTTAAAAAATCAGCATCATTTGGTAAGATCTTACAATCAGCCTGAAATTATCTAATTGTAAAAATATATTTACCCAATGTCTTTCAACTCTGTCCACTGATAAATAACCTAGAACCTATAGAGATAATATTTGCACACAATTGTTTCTTTTCAAATCCTCTGACCTATAAACCTTGTGATATTTTTAGACTAAAGTTTTACACTTAGCTGTACCTGATACCATGGAATTGTAGATTTTCTAATGAAGACCTTCATCCTTTCCATAGCTACACTGTCTTTTTCTTTGTGTAGCTGCTGCAATAAAACAGTATACATTGTTTAATATTCCCTGGGCTGTACGACTATGGACTTTCAGAACAAATAACCATAAAATTTAGTTTTATGAATTTTTTTATTAAATAGTGAATAGACAGAAATTAATACTTGCAGTGTGCATACTAAACATAATTCATAAAGACCTAATGAAGACCAGTTTACAGGATAACATTTTTTTGTTAACTTTGAACTACCCTGAACACCTATTGATAGTTTCCATCTCTTCCTTTCAGTTGCAAAGGCAGTCACAATAGTTGACTATAAATTTATCATTCTCTTGCTTTCTTCATAGATTTACTAAGTACCTGTTACCTTAATAAAATACTTTAGGTTGTAAAGTTTTAGGATTTACATCAAGAAAACGACACTATGTGTACTCTTCTGAGGAGTTATGAACAATTCAGAAAGATAGGATACTGTAAGTTAAGAGTGTAGCCTCAAGAGTCAGTCTGCCTCGGTTTGACTTCTGGCTCTCCTACTTATAAGCAATTTACTTAATATTTTTGTGACTCAGTGTCTTCATTTGTAAACTGAATGATAAGTGAACCCACTCAACACAGCTGCTAGATTGGTCCTTCTAATAGGAAAGTCAGATCATGCCACTCAACCAGGCAGTTCAAAACTCTCTAGTGGCTTCACATCTCACTCAGATTACAACCCAATTGTGTAGAGTTGATTTGGAATGATTTGGAAGGCACTACATTTTGCATACCTGCCTACTTTCCTCTCTGCCCTACTTTCCTCTATCCTTGTCCTACTCACTCATTCCCAGCCATAGTGGCCTCACAGCAGTTCCTTAAACAAACCAGACTCCCAATTCACATCTTTCATACTTGATATTCTTTCTGTGAGAAACAAACTTTCATCAGCTATTTGCTTGATTTATTCTTTTTGTTTGTTTGTTTGTTTGCTTTATGGCAGGGTCACATTTCATTCTTTTTTTCCATGTGAGTATCCCATTTTTCCAGCACCATTTGTTGAATTTTTGTTGTTTAGTTTTTTTTCCTTTGTTTGTTTTGCTTGTTTCTTTGTTTTGGGGAAGTGTAATGTAAGGGAATTGAACCTGGGTCTCCCGGGAACTTTACCACTGAACTATCCTTGCACCACCTTGCTTAGTTTACTCTTTAACTTTTTTCAGGTCTTTCTTCAAATATCATTTTCTCCCTCAGTAAGACTTTCCCCAGTGTCCTTATCAAAAATTGCAACAGTTACTCAACACTGCACTCATTTGAACTTTTCCCAACCATTCTTTAATATATCTAGCTATTATCTCATCCTTCCAAAAATTTCATATTTTTGTATGTGTACATGTACACTCACAATAAAGTCAAATTTTTTCCATATTTTTCCTATTATCACTGTTTAGAAGTTCAACATGGCTGCTTGAAAAGATTTAACTAACGTTATTGAATGAATGAATGGAAAAAGGAATGAATGGCTAATATTAGAAATATTTCTATCTCTTTGTAGCTGCTTATTTTACATATTGCTAGGTGCATATATAATTAGAGTTCAAAGATGTTCCACATGAAGTGAAAGTTTTATCACTACACTATAAGCCTTTATAGTAATGTTGTTATACATAAATTATTTCTGACTTTTTAAAATGTCACTATTAAAATATTTTATTTGTTAGTGTATTTCTGGTTTACACTTTCCTATCATTTCACAACCTTTTCTTTTAAATTCTTCGTTTGAATATGTATCTGGCAAAGAACATAAACTTATTGTTGTAGGGTGGTGGTTCTTAAATCCTATCTGTAAATCATGGATTGCAATTGTTGACATACTTCCATTTATTTTTTCTATCTTGTTTTGTGATTTTTATTTACTCAACCTTTGCAAAATTTCTTTGTCTCTTCTACCTTGCATTATTTGCACTGATTATCTTAAAATTTGATTTCCTCTAGGAGTTTAGAATATTTAAAAATCTCATTGTAATTGTTTAATAATTATTTTAGAAATTTCTTATCAATGTCTAATGTTATTCAATATATTTACCCTCCTAAAGAATACAAGTTCTTTAGAACAGCACAACTGGTAAAATTATTTTCTTGATTATATGTTTCTCTTTTATTTTTAGGTTTCTTTTATTTTCATTTTTTAACCCTACAGGAGTTTGTTATTATTGTGTTCCATAATCAAATTTTGTTTAAATTTACCCTCATATTTGTTAGTTTATTTCTCATCAATCTTTTTTATATGTCAAATATTATGTCTGGATAACCTTCCCTTCATCTTAAATACACCCTTGAGGATGACATTTAGGAGAGTTTGACAATTTCACACTCAGGTCCTGTTTGCTTGTAAATGTCTTTATTTCAACAGCACAGTTGAAAAATATTTTTGTTAGGTATGTAATCATGTGTTGGCAATTTCCTCTTGAAACATTGAAAATATCATTCCAGTGTTTTCTTCTAGTTTCCACTGGTGCTATGAATTGTAAAATCTAAAATCTAAATATCAGACTATATTCCTCCTAAAGGGGATTCTTCTTAAATCTGGTTATTATTATAATCTTGTTTTCATCTTGTGTGTACTGAAATTATGCCCAGTATATGAATTTTTCTTCATTTGGTTTTAATTGTTTCTGTTTGGGATTTATTTCACTTTGAAGACATGAGTTGCTGTTGTTCATCATCCTTGCAAAACATTAATTTATAGCTTTTTAAATATACTTTTGCATGTGTTTTTCTCCACTGTTTCTGGAATTTCAACTATTCACTTTCAATTTTTTCCCATTTTTATTGTGCTTTTGTCTCACTGTGTAACATTCTATATCATTTATTTAACCATATTTTCTTATCTTAATTTTTTATTCAATTTTGTCCCAACTGCTATTAAACAAATCCACTGCATTTTTTTTTCTTTGTATGCTGCATGGTGGGGTCACATTTCATTCTTTTTCCAGGTGAATATCCCTTTATTACAGTACCATTTGTTGAATTTTTGTTTGGCTTTGGTTTTTTGATTGTTTGCTTCCTTGTTTGTTTGTTTGGTAAGTGCATAAGCTAGGAATCGAACCCATGTCTCCTGCATGGCAGGTGAGAATTCTACCTCTGAACTACCCTCGCACCCCCAAATCCATTGCATTTTAAGTTTGAAATACTTTTTTCCTATTTGGACTCTTTATTTGTACAAAAGTAGTCTGATTTTTTTTCTGTCCCTTGCCATTTACTTTTTTTTTTTTTTTTTTTTTTTTTTTTTAAAGGAAAGACAGAGAGAAGGAAGGAAGGAAGGAAGAAAGGGAAACATCTTTAAACATTTTCTTGTTTTATTGTATTCTGTTTCTCCGTTTTTGTTACATGGGCTGGGGCCGGGAATCGAACCGAGGTCCTCCGGCATAGCAGGCAAGCACTTTGCCCGCTGAGCCACCGCGGCCCGCCCCCTTGCCATTTACTTTTAATTTCAATCGGTTTTTTACATCTTGATATTTTATATGTTGGTATTTTATACCATATTTGATAATTCCAAATATTTTTAAGTATCTAATTCTCTTGTTTATGCTGGCTCTCACTCATGGTTCTTTGTTTCTTTGTGGTGTGTGTGTGGGTGGGTGTGAGAGAGAGAGTTTTTATCTGTAGTTTCATATTTCTTTCAACATTAAATGTGGGAATTTTATGGGGCCCATGCTGGGGTAGCTTTTCTCTGGAGTGAGTTTGTCTTTACTTCTTTTAAGTGACTAATGGAACACCCAGACCAACTATTTTAAACTGAATTTTCAATTTTAGAGTTTTTGTACCACCCAGTTTATTCCTGGTGCACAAATATGTGAAGGATAATTTCTGTATATGCATTTTTAAAAGAAATCTCTTTCCTTTTCTCATCTCCACTTAACACCAAGTTTCAAGGCAGGAAATTTTCACTGCCGAGTCTACCGTGTTGGGTTAACTTTTGGTTTACTTTCCTTTTTTTTTTGGCATGGGCAGGCACCAAAAATTGAACCAGAATCTCTGGCATGGCAGGCAAGAATTCTGCCTGCTGAGCCACCATGGCCCACCCTCAGTTTACTTTTTTCTTTTTTTTTAATATGTTTTTATTTTTTTACATGGGCAGGCACTGGGAAGCAAACCCGGATCCTCTGGCACGGCTGGCAAGCGTCCTTGCCTGCTGAGCCACCATGGCCCTCAGTTTACTTTTATATTAAAGGAGACTCCTATTAGATTTGTCATCTCAGGCAGGCCCTGTGCTTTGTTGCTTGTTCCTTAAACCCTGTGAACCATGAAAAAGAGACTCAGTTTCATCTGATTCAGCACTACCACTATGATAAAAAGCCTGATTCACTTGCTTATGTACCACTTAGTTCTTGGCCTTTAATTATTTCTTACTCTTTATCCAACAAACTGATTCATTTGAAAAGTATTTTTAATAAAAACCTTTACATTTATTTTTATTGAATGGGCCAGTCAGGGTTTATAGTCAGCTATACCGCTAGAAACAGCTGACAAATAATTAACCTCACAGCTAATCACTCCTATTGGAAAGCACCTATTATTTCCTTCTTGCTGAGAAAGGATTCAAATATGACTGTTGAATGCAAATTAATAGGAGGATTCCAGCTCCTTGAAGCAACCAATGAATTCTATTTTCTAGGGATGTTTCAGAAACCACGTGGAGATATTTTAATAACTCACTCACCTATTCTCTATATTATCAAGTCTTTGAAAGCATAAGGAAATTATACTTGATCAGATTTGCTTGTGCATTCCTCATCCATTAAAAGCCTTTAAATGTTTAATTTTTTGTAAGTTAAAATACAACTTATATTTTGCAAGACTCATTGCTTAAAATAATTAGATTGCTAAACACACTTTATTTAAAAGTGTGCAATTGCTTGTCCCTCGTCATACCACCAGCTTGAGGAATCACCAAACAGACTGCTAACAAGACTTCCAACTCTAGCAAATATCTCTATACACCACTTACACACGCAAACACAAACACACATGCAAATAACCTTATGAGACCTGGGTTACTGGACAGAACTATTTGAATAGGGAATTTTTATTGGAAGTGAGAGGAGGGAAGATGAGACCGACAAATGAATGGCAGTAATAGTGAGTTAAGGGAAAATTTTGGCATATAATGTGAAAGGTGAAGCAATAAAACAATTGGCAGGAAAAAGATGATAAAGCAAGGCATTAAAATAAAACAGAGCCGACTAGGACCCTGTGAGAGTGAGTGAAAGGTGTTGGATCTGGACTTTGCAGTGCTTTTAATGGCTTCTTTTATAACATATACTTAAAGCTTCACAAGGACAGCGATGTCTAGCCTAATGGAATATTTAACTTTGGGCAGGACAAACTAGAATTTACAGAAGGTCTTAGATTCTTATCTAATTTCCCTCCTGATACTTAAAATATATTCTTGAATATATACCATGCTTTATTTCAGCTTGGGTTTTATGTTCTATTTTTAAACTCAACCACATACTACATAATCCCTGCACTTTCCATTCTTCATACCTTTCACTTTCCATGGTTCACAAAATCTATTTCAGGGTTTATTTGGAACATGACTAACAGGCTAGCCTGCAAAAATTTTAAGATGAACAGTCCTAAAATTCAAGAATACCAAATGTGTGCTTACACTTCTTTTTATATATTAGTTAAAATGCTAGGCAGGCAGATTTGCATTTTATATTATGAATGATTAATACAAACTATATTTATAAGGACATTTTTCATGTGCAATAAAGAGCTCTTTCTTCTTATGTCGCTACAAATTTATTAAGATCTCACATGACCTAAATATGCATATAATGGTGTTATTTTACATTACATATAATGGTAGATTCCTGGTTAATGTTATAAAAATTAAAATAGATGGCTTTTATAGAGATTATGGCTTGGGATGCAGGTACATATATAATTCTCAGAAATAATATATAAATAATAATGCTAAATTTCATTTTATTAAAACTATTTGAAACACAAATTAGAATAATTTACACTGCATTTTGAGTCTTTTAATACATCTTTCAGAGGCAAATATGTTAACTCTCCTATTAGATGATAAAATCCTTAAAAGTAGGATGATCATCTGACACAGGTTAATATGCATTTATTAAATATTTAAACTCAAGGTTGTTAAAATATGTTTGTGATATTTTTGTAGTCATATTTATGTCTTGTATTACGTTGTATATTATTTTATAATTAGAAAGCATGATAACTCTATTAAGGATAAATGATGTTTACTACTTCCAAATAAAGTTCCTGGTCATAAAATATTTTTAGAATCCTTCTATCAAAGATTTTTTCAGCACACAATGGATTTTGCCATTTTACATGTTAATTTTCAGAGTGCTGCAAAGCATCACAACATTCTCCGAAGTATAGAACTTGAACATCCTTCATAATCTGCACATCTCTTTTCTAATACCTGAAACATAGATCATTCTTCCCACAATGCTGCAAGCCAGCTAAATTCTTCCTTGTGCAAATCACAGGTTTCTCAGAATTAACCCTAGGAGACTCTTCCTCCAGTACGATATCTCCATGAGTTCTATTCCTAGAGATATCCCTATTTCTCCTATCATAGCCATCATCCCTCTTAATTTTAATTACTTGTTAAACTTTTATCTTCTCCTCTATTATAATTTATGTAAAGGGAGAGACTCCGTAAGTCATATTCACTGTTACAAATCTAGATTCTATACTGGAACTTCTCAGAAAATAGCCACTCAAACACAGGTAGGGACAAAGGAAGGATCAATTGTATTTAACTTCTACCTTGCTAATTCTGCTCAAATTTCACCACTGCAGAAGGGGTTCTTCTCCATGTGACCTGTTTCACTGCTGATGATTCTAGTTCTGTTCTCTCTTTGAGGAAGCCAGAGTATCATGTGCTCATTATTGACTTATTCCAGGATCTAATTCCCGATATTCTCTATATGGCTTTCATTTCCTCTTCCTTAAACAAAAGTCAGGGCCTTTCTTCTAGGCCAGAAAGTACTAGATGTGTTACTAATATTTTCTGACAAGCTTGACACTTCTAATATTCTATTTCTATAATCCCTTCTTTTCTGCTGAAGTGATCTGGCAGAAGACCATGCATAATTTGTAGTTTTATGTTATTTCTCTTTTAAAGAACTGCCTTTTTCATCAGTACTATTCTTTTATATGTAAACTTTATTCCATTCATTTAAATAATTTACTAATCATTGTGAACAGTATGTTTAAAATTAGATATATCAAATTAATCGCTCCAGCTCTATAATTACCCCAGGAGAAAAAAATCTGAGAACACTCAATGGTTGTGTTCAGAAAATCCAAGGAAAAAAAAAAACAAAGAACAAAATTGATAAAATAATTACACTTAACTTTGAATATAAATAAATTAATTTTAGAATTGTTTTAATAAAATTAAATAGAATTAACTTTCTTAAAGTTGCTATTTCCCTTCTATAAATCATTTTAAAATATCTTGACTTTATAACTTTTGAAATAAATTATTTGCTAAATAGATGATCAGCTAAATTAATGGCATTTATGAATATTCCTATACATGTCAAACCAAAGATGTTTCAGGATCCCATTAATCTTGTCATTTTATTATCTCTATTCCTATAATGATTGAAATAGCAAGCACCGAAATCTTAGTAACTATTTATGTATTTCATATGTCATTATTTTGAAAAATCTTTTTAGATTTAGTTTTATCAAGGCAGATGAGGCATTTTCATGTGTGACTCAGTCATAAGTGTATTTTGGGCATTGCAAGTTGAGCGATGGGGCATTCCTCTCCTAGAGCTCCATCTGGTGCTCTCTGTGGGCCACGCATTTATAACACTTCATGTATTTAGATTATGTAAGTAAAGAAAATGTCTTTATTCCCCAAAATATACTTTATTTATAATGACTAAATAAAATACTCAAGCCTTGCTTTATATATCTATAAACAAACAGTTTAGAATATTCTGTTTCTAAGATTGTATCTGTTAACTATTGCTCCATAGTAGCATTACCATATACTTAGTGGTCTAAAACAACACACCATTTATTTTCTTAAAGTTTCTGTGGGTCAAGAGCCAGGGTGTGGTTTAGTTGGTCTTCTGCTTCCGAGTCTCACAAAACTGTAATCAAGGTGGCTCCCAGGGTTGTAATTCTATCTGGAGGCTAGACTGGGAAAGGACCCACACCTAAGCACATGCAGCTATTAGAAGCATTCACACTTGTGTGTTCTTGGACTGAGGACCTCAGTTTCTTCTTTCAAGTGGTTGGCCAGAGGTTCCTCTCAGCTCTTGGACTGGAGGGCTGCCCAAAAATGGTCTTTTTTTCCCTAAAAGTTAGGAAAATATGGTGATTCTCCTTATGCTGGGCTATACTCTTATGTATCATCATCACACAGCGACACTCCAGCTCCTTCACTGTATTCTCCTGGTTAAAAGCCCCAGAACCTGTCTAGACTTAGTAAAGGATCACCTAGGGTGAGACTTCCAGGAGGTGAGCAGCACGATTATGTTTCCACCGCAGAGATGGAAAAGCAATTTAATGGTGGTTAATGTAAGAAGAAATAAAAGTTTTTCTAGCCAAGGCTCGAAAAGGTATAGGATGTTTCAAGACTGAGGATTTATTCTTAAATATCAATCATCCTGCTACTTTTTCACTTCACTTCTATTTACCCCCTGGCCACAGCTAAAATGTGGTGTCATAGTACTACAATTTAGTTGCCCTTTGAAATATAGGTTAATAATTGTCACAGATATCCCAGACCTCATAACCAAGACATTTTGTTCACACTCATTTACAGTCTTATAAAATATAAACATTCTTATTCACCAGAGATAGACTTCTTTCACCCGAAATTCATATTCCTGGAATTCCACTCTATTTATGGAGAAAATGTAACACCTGAATTATTGTCTTCTCAAAACAATAAGCCAAATCCCACCTAACCATGATCAGCAAACTTGAAGCTCACCCCCACTTCACACTTCTCCACATGCGATCACTGATTTTCAGTTGTCTTCTTCGCTCTATTCCACTCAACCTCTATTGACAAATCATTCCTTGGTGTTACCTGGTAATGCATTCTCTCTGAAACACTGAAATTCAAATCCTTCTATTGGATAATATATCTCCATCCATTCTGGCTTTTATTTTTTTAATTTTTTCCCCCCAAATCGCTCTGAACCTGTTCTCCAATTTCATTGCAACCTCTGGTTGTTTTACTTCTCTTTGCTGCCCTTTCCCTCACCCCCAAACCCTGAAGCCTTAATTGGATTACAGAAACTAATTTGCATCACACATGGTTTTTCTTCTCAAATTCAGATGCTACCACCTACTGCAGGGCCAGCCTCATCGGTATGCAACTTCTGCAGTCACAGAAGGCCAGCTCTCAGAAGGGGCCCTGACTTGGTTTAATTCTCTTCTGTCTCAGTCCTGAAATTTGTAATAACTTAATAATATTGTATTTGAACTTGGTTTAGCAAGTGGAGTATGATAGGACAATGGAACAAGCATATGCACAGAGGATATTTGACAGGGGATAGCATACCGGCACTTGGGCTCAGGCTCAATGACTAAGGGCCAGGTCCTCTGCAAAAAGAATGTTCCCATATTCCTATACAACTCTCTGACAGTACCTAACAACATGCAATTTGCAGAAGTGTCCTGCGTTTTCGTGCTTTCATAACCATATCGACTCCATTTCTCAAAGGGTTAAAGCCTTTCTTATCTAAATCGAACCTGACTCTACCTGAGAAAAATTTCTTCAAAAACTAGCCAAGCAAAAGTGGTAGCTTGGGTTTACATCTTCCATTTCACCCTAAATAGCTGCTTTTTATTTTCTCTGTCATGCTGTCTGCTCCAGAAGGATATGCACCATGGAGTACTCAAATTGTCTATCCTGGCCCCTGTTTTTTCACTGTGTATGGCAATGGCAAGCCCTGGTACTGGATTGGGAGGTTTTATTTTTTTTCACATGGGCAGGCACCAAGAATCGAAACCAGGTCTCCCGCATGACAGGCAAGAATTCCTGCTGAGCCACCGTGGCCCACTTTGTTTTGCTTTGTGTTCTGAGAGGCTGTAAATCTTTGATTCCTTTTGTAGAAATGACTAGTCTTGTCCAAGTGACCTCTATTTAGCTCCCCTATTCTGTGTTAACTTCTTTCTGTTCTCATTCTTTTTGAACTATGATTTTTCTGCTTCTAATAGTCCAAGGACCCTACACTATCCGTTGTAATTAACTGATATCCATACTTTGCTAACATAGTTTCCTTTGAAATAAACATTTTGCAAACTATCCTTAAAAAATAACGAAAGGGGCAATGCGACGGTGGCACATTGGTAGAGTTCTTGCCTGCCATGCTGTTGACCCAGGTTCAAGTCCCAGTGCCTGCCCATGTGGGAAAAAAAAAGAATAGAAACATATTCTTTAATAAAACTTGGGCTACCCTGAATATTCTTTTCCCTAACAGGTGAGAGCAATCACTCTCATCTTTGTCTCAGAAGAATACCTCACACATCCATTTTATCACTGAATAAATAATGGTAATTCAGCATGAGACAACGCTGGTGTGTTTATTAATCCTCCATCTCACAAAGAACCCCCCTCCCCCTACTGATTTTGATCTAATCTGTCCGGGGACCTAGCTTCTCCCTTTTTCCTCCAAATATTAATCTATTGGACCCATGACATATGTTTGTCAGTGATTTACAAATGACAGCTGTGAACGACTGACTCCCCACTCTGAAGTTCCAAGACCTTTCATTCCCTTCTGACACTCTGTCCTCTTTTTCTGAAGAATTTTTTTCTTCTTTCAAGTTTTTTACTTCTCCCCTTTCCCCTTCTCTAGGTTAAGGAAGACAAAATACTGCTCAGCAAAAAATGATTTTATTTTACAATTAGTGCGAAGTGTTCCTTGACATTTTTTCTGCCTTAGACTTGACTGTGAGAGTAAACATGTCTATTGGAATATAAAGGCAAAATAAGGAGATATTAATATTAAACATATTAATAATTGTTGACATAACTGTAACAAATTTACACATGTTATCTTCACCATTAGCCCCTGAGGTGACTGATGATGAGAACTACAGTTTATTCATTTATACATACTTAGGAATTAGTACAGTATGTAAACCTTAGGGAATGCTCAATAAATATTTGTTGAATAAAAGATGTTAAAGAGATTATTAGAGAACTATCTCATCACTGAAATCTGGAGCTTGCCCCAAAGGCAATTATTTCCCTTTGGGTTTCAACATTTTCTTTGTATACTGCTTTCATTGACTAAATCAAAGCTAATGATTTGGTAAATACAACTTACACTTGGTTCCTCCTAGCTATGTTCAAACTAAGGATACAGAGGAATAATATATAATGTTTGAATTTTCCATGATGTACAGCATTGATGCTAATTCAAATCCATTATTGGAAATGAATTTTACTATACCAAAATAATAAAAAACAAAATAAAGTTTAAGATATAAGATAGACTCTGAATATCTTGAATTGACATATTTCCTTTGATAAACTTTTCATAGAACTGTTTTGCAATGTATTAACTAGTCAATATTTCACCAATAATATTATAGAAATGTTTACTGTCACCACTTTTTTAAAAGACAAAAAATTTTCCCTGTTAAAAATCTATCTCTGTTTTCTCAAATATCAGAATCAATGTTTCTTTAAAAATGTAGTCTCCCTTCTGCAGTTTTTAGCCATGAGCTTCTCTCTCACTTTTGCACTTGAAAAAATTAGGTTCATACCTCCTAAATTTTGTGTCTGCTAGGATAGATCAATTACTTTTTAGTTTTTTCTTTCTTTAATGTTAAAAATTCTTATCCAGATTAGCCTGCTTACATTCAATTTTGTTTACTATTTTATGTTCAGCCTGGAATACATAACCACATATATTACACATATATATGAATGTCTTTCATTAAAAGAATGCATATCTTATTTAGATGCATGAATTCCTTTCCAGAGTATGCCGGTATAAGAAATTCATATTTTATATTTTTACACTAAACTACATTTTAACCTAGAAAGATATTAGCATATTCAGAAGTCAAAATATACTTTTGTCTGGTATTGCATAACTGGCCCATTTAAGAGAAAAAAGTAAATCCGTGCTAAGTTTTTCAAATTTGCAACCAACTTAATGCCTTAATGAAGAAAATATAACTATAATTTCTTAATATTTGTAAAAGGCTGTACTTTCAATTAATCCATTCTCAAAATCAAATAAGGCAGGTGTAGGATCTTCAGAAATATTTTGTTTCATAATTCTTCCCTAATATATGACTTTGAAAGATTTATCCTGTGTTATTTTCTAGGCATTTGTGGTCTTTTATGGCATATTTGTCAGTGCAACTACTTTAAAAGAATCAACTGAACTAGTACATTACTTATATACCTCAGCCTAGACATGTATATTCGGTGTAGATTTGTCAGTCTGTAAGTTTATGGCAGTTATAATAAAGTAGGAAAAATGTAGGTTGGCCTCTTTATTCCTAGTTCCATACAATGTAATAATAAAAATATGCTAAAACATGTCACTTGCTTTTAAAGTAAGCTCATTAATATCTTCTTTAACTCTAATTTTTTATATTCAATAAAATAAGTATTTTATAACCTATAAAAACTAAGATCTTATGGGTATCATGCACCTTTGTTATTCATCAAGCATGATTTGAATCTATTTTTGTAAATAATAATGAAGTATGTAAAACAGAGAGTTTGGCCTCTGAGGTATCAATTATCTCTGCCTCAGATTACTTTATCATATTTTTAAGATTATTCAATACTGATTAATTTCAGATATTTCTTGGAACAGAGGAACACATGGAATAAATAACATGGATGTGATTCATCTTATAATCATTTAACTATTCATGCAAATATTGCAGATCACTCTAAATGCCTGTATGTAGACTCGTATCTAATTTGATTCTTTTAAAATTATTTATGTAAAAACTCTGTTGCAGAATATTTGTAGTCTAATATGGCTTAAATATATACATCAAATAAAAAGCTCCCTCTTATTATTTCTAATAAATGATATTTATTTGATTGAATATGATATATGAACTAAGGCAATCTAAGTATTTATATGTGCATGTAGAAGAAAAGTTTTTTAGAAGAAAAAATAGAAATTTTTTAAAGTAAATTAAAACAATACAAATGTTACCTGTCATCACATCATGCAAAGATAATCACTCAGAGTACTGGTATAATGCTTCCATATAATTTCCTCTACCCAGTCTATAACTATGTCAACATCTAAGAGAACTGGAATTATACTGGTAAAATAATATGTCTAGATTTTTTCATTAAAAATTTAAATATATTACATACTAAAAAGCTTTTCACTAAAATAAACTTAGTTGCTCAATTTTTGATAATTTTCATTTTGAAATATATTAGTTAAAACAAAAAGTATATAATAATATATAATGCATATAATAATGACAATAAATTAATCAACCATGTATTCAAACTCAGGATAAAGATAGAAAATTAAAAAAGTAACTTTTTGCATGAGATTTCTTGACCACATTGTAGATCTTCTCCTGATTTTTCAATGTTCTCTTACAGTACTTATTTCAGCATTAAGCTGTATTATATAATTTTGAATTTTTAAATAAAAGGTGTCATATTGGAAATAATTTTTTTGAGAATCTCAGATTAGCCATTATTTTTTCAATTTATGTTTCATGTTTCCTTTTATTTCAATTAACATAATGCTAGAGCGAGTATATGCAAGAATCTCCAGGAATAAATATTGTTATAGCATTGGTTTGCATATTTTCAAATGTGACAGATAATGCTAAATTATCTTCCAAAGTGATTATAGCATTTTAAATTCCCATGGGCAGAGTGTAGCATCTCTGGGCAGAGTGTAGCATCCCTGCTGCTTCATATACTTGCCCGTCCTTGATTGCATTAACTGCTTTTTAGGCGATCTTTGGAAGTTTAGTACTACATTAAATTAAAAAGAAAGAAACCACAGTGAGTGGGCAACTTGTTGCTTTAGTCAACAAGTTAAATCTCCATATAGGAGCATTGTGCAATTTCTCATTGATGTGGTACTTAAGCTTATCCTATCTCATTTCTAAACTATTCAATATTAGTATTATTCTGTTAATTTTCCCTGACACATCCTCCTTCTTTCTCTCACATATGGATGGACATACAGCTTTATTTTTCTTCTATTCTACAAAAGAGAAATAGGTTTAGAAACAAACTTTAAGTCATGAATAAATAATATCAAATATGGAGTAAGTATGCCTGTCTGAATTCAAATGTAGTAAAATCCTGGGTAATATTTCCCAGTCTTATTCATGGTCATCTTCTTTCCTAAACAATGCCATCTGAATATTAGGAATGAAATTAAAAAAAGTACTTTCAGAGGTAGGAGGGATTTAAATCAATATTAAAATATACAATATATGCTTTTATTTTTCTGTGCTTGAATGATCTTCAGTTCTCAGAATAGGGAAGTAGATCCCTCAATTTTCATTTAAATAAACTTTCAAGCAAATAACTTTTGATTTTTTAAATGAAAAAATTACATGTTTTGATAACTTGCATGACTGTCAAAAAAGTGGCACCAAGATATACATCTTACAGTGTTTGTACCAAATAAATAAATCATATACTCTTATGTAAGCACATCACATAAGCAGATTGGACCACCACCCAAAATTTGGTTCTCATTCAGAGATACACATTTAGTGATGATGCTAGTACACACCCACAAAATATGAAAATATGGATTACTCACAAAATGAGGCTTCCTGAGGACAGCGAGGAGGCTCCCAAGCAGTTCCAAAATGGCTTGAAGAAGCAGAGAAAGGAGACTAGCTTGGGATTTTATGGTGTTAAGGGACATGGCCAGGGAGATGGTTCTCTTGTGTGATTTGAACTTCCCTCTGTTGTAAAAGGATTTGTGTGTGCATGTATAGTTTTGTATTTTGCAAGTGTCTATAAATTCTGGCCCTTAAAAAGCAATTTAAATATTATATATTTATGTAAAATATTAATATTAATGTATTTCCTGTCATAAAATGTGTTCAACAAATATTGGTTAAATGAATGTGAGGGTGAACTTCATGAATGTAGATAATGTGTTGGAGATTTCAAAAAGATAAACATTTCATATTGTGATGTCAAAGAACAGAAGTTATTAAAAATAGGTGGTTTGTGTAAAAGTTTCTCACTGTAATAGCCCATCATTGCTGGTTGAAAAATACAAATTTAGCAGCCAGTCCTCTCTCCAGTCCCTTTAGTGTATTAGTTTGCAATCCATTCATTTTAAAAGATTAACAAAATCACATTGATTAAAAAACTATTGAAATCACTATATATTATACAGACAGAAATTGAAAATTGCTTACAATGCATTTATATCAGCTACCTTTGTACAAGCCCATTCACTTTAGAAAAGAACATATTTCACCACCATGCCACTTGTAATGACCCTACATATATATGTTTTCACGATCTATATTCTAAATGCTTAATCAAATGTTATAACTGTTCTCATTATAAATTCATTTTCTACACAGAAAGGAGAAATGCTTAAACTCCTGATTCACTGAATGCACCATACGTAGGCAGTTTATTTCAATCATTGTCATGAATTTTTTTGCTAAGGACAAGTAGAATATATTTAGAAACATACTATAAATATAATTGTTTGAGAATGTCCAAACTAAAACAAAATATTCATATGAAATATGTGAACTACCAACTTTTGCAATAATATAAAATTAAGATTTTAAATAAATCTTGTTTGGATTATGTTTTAAATGTGTTTGATGTTGTGTTGTACCACTGGGGCAAGTATCAGATTCTGCATCTCTTATAATTCAGAGACATAGGTTTTATGGTATAAACCATATTCAAAGTGTGTGTGTGGTGTGTGTATATCTATCTGTATGTATTAGTGCATATATATATTTGCATGCATTTATATTTATGTTTGCATATGTAGGCATATATATATATATTTATAATTGACAATATATTACTGTTTTTAACCATTATCATATTTTTAAGTAACACATACTTAATAGTGAAATTTATATCACATTGGTTATCAAATAATAAACTTCAGATATAATGAGAAGTTGAGAGCCAGATTAAGATAAATTAAGAGAGACAGCAAGAGGTTTTAATATAGGGGAATAGTCTGAAGAAGGGAGGACTTGATTAAACATTTTAAAGCATGGCTGAGGACAACCAGTGGGATTTTTTTTTAATCTTGGAGAAAAGGATAAGAATAACTTCTTATATTAGAGTTATAACCAAAATAAGTGAATGTAGGAAGGTGGAAAAAAGTCTTTTCCTTTGCAATGCTTTGCCTACGGCTGTCTCAATAAAAAACAAAGCTGGTGAGAAATTAACAATGTAAAACAGTAATAACCTAAATAACAATGTGCATAACACTTTACTGAGAGAATACAATCTGATGTTTAATCCTCAAAAGCAACCCTATAAGCCAGGAATGTTACTATCACAATTTTATACATTACACAATGAAGGCCCATATTTTCAATCACACAGATAGGAAGGAAGTCAAACTTTTAAACCTGATATTTTTCATTTCTAATTAGAAATTATATCCCAGTAAAACTTGGGCTTTACATTTTACATGAAGTAAAAATTAAATACTTGAAGATTTAAGGCAAGAAAAATTTTCTTGATTAGATGTATTAATGCCATCCTTTTATCTCTATGCAGATAATTCCTTCCCAATGTTTTCTCCAGTTATTTCCAGAAATCATATTTTTTTTGTATTCTTGTTTCTCTTTGCCTTTTCTAAGAGTGTATTCCAAATATGTATATTTATTTCTTGATGTCACATAGGCAATTTTCATTTCTTAGACCAGCAACCAATAAATATAGAAGAAAGTCTTCTGGCCTGATTAAACACATATATGTGTGATATAACCTCCCATTTCCAAGCCCCCTATTTCCCCCTTATGCCTGCCCATCCTCAATATGTGATATATAAGACAACGCTGTAGTCGCTCTTGCAATGCGGTGTGAGGTTAGGCAAAAGGTCATTTAAAAATAAATGGCATTATTTTCTATTTCTTCTGAATTTGTTTCTTCTCTAAATTATGTCAAGCATAGGGAGGAAGCGAATTAAGAGTAGAGCCATCTAATTAAAAATCAAATACAAGTTCGAAGTATGTCCATGGAAATTTGTAAAATGTGTTGAATATTTGATGTTGAAAAAATGTATATTTCCTAGGAAATGAATCCAAAATTCACATTAGTAGATAAATCAAAGATCACAGGCAATTTTTAAAGTGTGCTTAGAAAAATATTCTCGCTATGGCACTGAATATGTGTGTGTTTCAAATCTCTCAGTCTTTTCACTTCTTTGCATCTTCATTCTCTGACTCTCTTTAATTACTGGAATGCCTTCCTGCTTTCTCTCTCCATGCAAAGTGGTAGGCAGAAAGTATGCCCTTATGTGGATAGACCAGTTATTTATACCTAGTGATTTTAAGATTGGGCTGGCATCATGTAACTCTTCGTAAGCATTTTCAAATATAACACTTTGTATTGTAACTGCTGTTATAATAAGCTACCACAGACTCAGTGACTTAACACAATTTTAAAATCTCACTGTTCTGGAGGTCAGAAGACATAACATCAAAATTTCAGAAACCTAAAACTAGTAGCCACCTGCATTTCTTGGCTCATGGCATCTTCCGTCATTTTCAAAGTACGCTGCTCCAACCATGCTCCCGTCATTATATTGCCTCGCTCATTTTGACATCCTTGCCTCTCTCTTATAAGGACTCATATGTTTACCTTTTACACACGAGAATAATCCAAGATTATTTTTTCAACTCAAGTTCCTTAATTTATTCACATCTTCAAAGTCCCTTTTATTGTGTAAGATGACATATCCACAGGTTCATGGGATTAAACATATGGAGAGGAGGGAATTATTCTTTGTACTACAACCTTACCTGTATGTTTCCCTCCATTTGCTACTTTCTACTTTTTGAAAAACTCTGCCTGTTCTATGAGTCTTGTACTTAAAACTAAATTTTGTTTTGTAAAGAAAAGGCAATGTGATTAGCCCTGTAGGTCTCATTTTAGAGAGAGTCAACTCATTTTAGCCTCCTTAGGGTTGGAGAGTCAACTTACAAATGAGCAGTTTGACTCAGGATCCACTCAATGATCCAGTAAGTTGTGGTCAGAGTTGAAAGACCACATGACACAAAATATGCTAAACTGTACACTGTATTACTTTTGTTATTATTTTTGATGGAGTTGTAGATAGGGTTGACATTGAGAGTCTAATTTACCTCTCTATCCAATTGCCTCTGAATGAGATGGTGGTGAAAAGCTTCTCAGGTGGAAGGTAAGGTGTGAAGGAAAACAAAGACACCTTGCTAGTGGGGTGCTTTGTGGGACATGAAAGCTATTCTGTGTGGTTGTCACCAATGGATTGCAGATGATCATAGAAAGCCAGACATGAAGAGTTTAAGGTATAGTCAGCAGCTTGAGGGATAAACAGCAAATAAGACTAGAGAATTTGTGTGTTTTAATGTATAAATTAAAAATAATTCCAATTTAAATCAATTTAAAATTGGTGCTCTTAGTTTTATTCCCTCCATATTAAATCTTCCTCTAGAGTTAGTACAGCCTAAGAGACATTAAGACCAGCTAGACTCTTGTGACAGTACTTACAAGAAATGCAAATTTCCCAAATTAATACTATAATAATAAAGGGAAGAAAGGTGTCAATAGGAAGGATAAGTTCTTAAAACGAGGTGTTCTAGTATATTGTGATTGTGAATGAGGGAAAAATTTCTGTAATCTTTATGCTTTTTTTGGTGGCTCTATAAATTGGGCTTGGAAGTGTGTGAAGAAAAGCAGTTTAAAGAGTAAAGACACATGCTGAGTTTAGCTTTTATTATATTTCATAGACTACAGCAAACACTTTGAAAGGATATGTCACAACAATTTACCCTTTTTAAAAATAAAAAGTTAAATCAAAGAAATGTAGATTGGATTTTGATTAAATTATTGCTCATAAGATCTTGGTAACTAAGACATATAAATATGAAATTGATGTTAAAAATATGGATCCATAACTTGATAAAGAAAATTAGACAATGGCCTCAGCCAAAAGAGAGGGTTCCAGCATATCCCTTTCGGATGATCTAAATTCGTCTCTATTTCAAAGGTTGCAAACAGTTCAAGTTATAAGTTGAAAACTGTGAATTATTTCTATCTACCAAATTTTTGTATGTCAAAAAAAGTAGGGAGGTATGGTATATATCTCGTAAAACAGAATAGAAAATCCACAATATTTGGACAAGAGTGAAAGACCAAAACTAATAATTATTTTAAGGTGATAAAGGTAATGCCTTATCCCAAAATCCACAAAACCAATTACCCAAACATAGGATCACCTAGCACTAGCAATATGTTTTTTACTTGATAGTAGATCAATGTAAATCAATAGTATGATATATCTCCAAAAGAGCTTATGAGACCTTATATTTTATGAATAGAAGTATAATAACCATATTGAAGAGTGATATATAGACCCTGCTGGAATTTTGTTACTGCTAGGAACCACAATTGAGGTGATTGGTCAAATTGGAATAAATTCAGAGAACAGCAACTGTGAGGTGAATGATGATGTTGATATATAATAGATGACATCAGAAGTCAGCTGATTGTCTTGCAAGGGGCCTCCCTGGTACAAACAAGTACATTAGTGATATCACAATTTTCTGATCTGGTTTTTGATGATAGCCTGGTTGAGCTCCTGAATTTGATTAGCATAATAAGAATGGATATTTGTCTCTGAGCTAACTCAAGTACACCATGCTCCCATAGCCGAATTCTACTCAAATTGGTAATATAACGATTAAGAGGGGAAAAACAAACAAACAAAAATTTAAAAACCTGGCAATGATAAAGGGTCAGATAATCTGTTTGCTGGACAACACATTTCTCCCTGTGAATAAGTTATGCAATAAGCCAAATTGTAATCAGAATGCAGCTTGATGCATCTATTATCTTAATGAAATTCTATTTGACATAAAACCACATGAATGAATAACTGGTTAAAGTGTTTATATGGGCAATATCAATATCTACATCTATTATGTGTGTGTATGTATAAGAATATTCTTCCATTTACATACATATGTACATACATGTATATGTATATATATATAAATATTCACATTGAATTGTGAAAGGGACCGACATTTTATGTATGACTAAAATTGAAGACATTTGCTCAATTAAGTCTGACACCCCAGTGATTAGAAGATTCATGTGATCGTTCAGGGCTGTATGTACCCCAAGAAAAATGTGCTTTTAAAGTCAATTCATTCCTGTGGGTATAAACTCATTTTAAGTAGGACATTACGATGGAGCTAATTCAGTTCAGATGTGACCCAACTCAATTAGGTGGGGCTTAATTCTTTTGTTTGTCTGTTTGTTTTACTTTTTTTTTTTTTTTACATGGGAAGGCACTGAGAATTGAACCCGGGTCCTCTGGCACGGCAGGCAAGCATCCTTGCCTGCTGAGCCACCATGGCCCGCCCAACTTTTACTGGAGTCCTTCAGACCAGTAGATACCACCATGTCACATGCCATGTAGCAGAAGAGCCAAGGATAGGAAGCAGCCTGGTCTTTAGGGAAGAAAATATTTCCTTGATGATACCTTGATTTGGACATTTTCATCATCTCAAAACTGTAAGCAAATGAATTCTCATTGTTCAAGCCAACCTATTTCATGGCATTTGCTGGAAAGCCCAGGAAACTAAAACAATGCGTCTTAATTTTAGAAATGTTAAAATGACAATATACTGTGTCTTAGAATTGATGAAATATGGTACATAGTCCTGCCAGTCAGAGAAAAGTTTGGTCATTTAAGGGGAATTTGCTTATCTATGTTCTGAGAGAAAAAGTCATGCTCAGGACCCTTGTTACTTGAATTATATCCCTTTTCCTTAGTGGTACCTCATGGCTATGTCCTAAATACATACTGTTGAAATTATACTTTCTGTTTTATATGTGTAAAAACACAGACTCTTTAGAGAATCGTCCCCTAGAAGACATGCTTATAATCCATTTCTCCTCTGGCACTGGAATCTCTGCTCTTTCACTAACTGATACTGCTCTAAAGAATGGCAGGCAAGGATGGAGAGTCTAAGGTTTAGAAAAGGCAAGATTTAGAAAAATAGTCTCCAAATCAAATGTGCAGGATAGCTCACATTTTTTTAAGGATTTTGACTAAAATTAATCCAGACATACAATCATCCCATTGGAATGAAGGAAAATTAATTGAGCCCATAATCGAAACACTTTCCTCCATAGGGTCACATAAGAATCCTGGATACTCACTTTGTATCTATTGAAGAGTGGAAAGCCCCATTGATGTTCTCTCAGGATTAGCTTATATGATCCCTAGGGAGCACAAATTTGTTTCTCCCATATCAAGCAGGACATATGGGCTCATTGACTCCTTTTTCAGTGTGCTAAAGCTGCTGGAATACAATTCAACAGAAATGGATTGGCTTTTATAAAGGGGATTTGTTAGTTTACAAATATACAGTCCTATGGACATAAAAATGTCTAAATGAAGGCATCAACAAGAGGATATGTTATTTCAAAAATGGCCTATCGCATTCAGGGTTGTCCTGTCACATGGGAAGGCACATGGCAGCATCTGTTGGAACTTTTCTTCTGGGTTGCTTTCAAAATGGCTGTCTCAGCTCCTGGGGTCCTTTTGGCTTCTGCTGGGGTGTTATCTTACTCTGTGTGCCCTTCACTTGGATCCATCTTAATGCTCTCTGTGTTGGCTCTGAGCTCTCTGTTTTCTGTCTTTTATTCTCTTCATGGAGGACTCTAGTAAGTGGATTAAGATCTACCTTGAATGGGTGGGATCACATCTCCATCTAACCAAAGTTCCCACCACAATAGTTCTGCACGAATGGGTTAAAATAACTTGGTTTTTCACATAAATTTGCTTTTGACCCCTACAAACCTGTCTACCCCCTGAATTATCTGTTGGAGTACATGGGGGCAGGGGGGATCACAGATACAGCATAGACAAATCACAGATTAGCCTCTGTGACATTTCCTTAAATTTCTTCAGATACTTTCTTCAGATATACTGTTCCAATGTAGACTTCATACATTTTCAGTATTGCCAGGTATAAGAGGGATTCATTTTTATTTCACATCTCTAAGTGATAATGTGATACTGTGGTAGTTAGATTCAGGTGTCAACTTGGCCAGGTGAAGGTACCTAGTTCTGTTGCTGTAGATATAAGCAAATGTTATGTGAACCTCATCTGTTGCTCATTACATCTGCAGTCGGCTAAGAGGTGTGCCTGCTGCAATGAATGATGTTTGATTTAATTGGCTGGTGCTTAAATGAGAGAGCTCAACATAGCACAACCCAAGCAGCTTGGCATACCTCATTTCTGCACTCATAGCTCAGCCCAGGCCTTTGGAAATGCAGAAAGGAATCACCCCAAGGAAAGTTGTTGGAACCCAGAGGCCTGGAGAGAAGGCCAGCAGAGATCACCCTGTGCCTTCCCATGTAAGAAAGAACCTCAGTTGAAAGTTAGTTGCCTTTTCTCTGAAGTACTAATGGAATAAATCCCCTTTTTTTGAAAGCCAATCCATCTCTGAAGTGTTGCATTCTGGCAGCTAGCAAACTAGAACAGATACCAATGTGGAATTTTCTTTGGAGATAAAATATTAGTTTATATAACAAGAGGATTTCAAAGTCATAATTCTTAGTAATGGGTTCCCTATCTTTAGATGCAATAAGATCTTGATCCTATCAAGATCAATTTTATTGAGGGAATTTAGGTATCAAATCCTTCCATTCAGCAAATATGTATTTTGTACTAATTGCTAGGCACTTGTTACAGGCATGACGATTAGAGCTCTGAACAAACCTTGCTAGGACAGGAACAATATGGCTCACATTGCTAGATCATTGTTCTTATTTATAATTACTGGATTTCTGTGAGTAAGTAGCCTTTGGACAGATCTGATTACAGACTGGCAAACAGAATAAATATACTGGGAGAATTTTTAGCAAGAACTACTGGTTTGTGTTGACTCCCATCACAGATGGTAAAAATATCTAATTCATTTTTAATCTACTTCTGGTTCTTTTCTTTTTTTGCTAACCTCTGTCATTGTGTAAGTTAGGTATTTCTGTTTACTGAAAGTTCACGACCTTCTGTTTTACCAGCCAATAAATATTATTTTTATGTCATTTTTGTTTCTTATCTGATGGCAAAGGGAAAAGGTCTCTGAATACTTGACTATATTGCTGCCTGAGACTTACTGTATTTCAAATAAAGCTACTAAAAGGAAATTACATTTGGAAATGACTATTTAATATTCAATTTATATTTTATTCTTACAAATAAATATATAACTATTATAATTACATTATCATGATAAAATGAACTCAGTCAAGGGTGCATATTTTATAATGAAGCAACCATACTTCCTTGCTATATTTAAAATAGAAACCTTCATTAAGTTTTAAAATTTCTGCAATTTGAGAGTTCATCATCCAACAAAACTAGCCTGGTGTAAATCAAAGATATAAAATCACAAAGCCCATAAAAATTGTGTCAAGCATGAAATTAATACATATGATGTACTTTTATGAGAAATATATTAAATACAATAAGTTCCTTTGTTCCAGAACCCTGCAAATGCTAGTGAATAACTATAAATTTGTCTCATTTAACTAAAAATATTCAAATTAACATTTGTATGCTGATAATAGGTTTTATTACACTTTATTGCTACTACACTTTTAAGCTCAAAACATGATTATGTTTACAAATCTTGTTTTCTTGTGCTATGTGCAATTATCTTATATTACAGTCTTTTTGCTCATTATATCACTTTATTTCTTAAATATCAAAGTGTTCATTCTATCATTTTAATTCTTAAACTTCAAACGGTTCATTTGACATCCTTTAATTGTATATAATAATATATGAGGTACAATTTGTGCAAAAATCTAACTTTATTCCTCAACTATTATATCAAATTAAAACAAAATTCCCTTATATTTTAGATATATTTTAGTTTCCCCACTTTCTTTCTTTCTTTTTACTTTACTTTTTTCTTTCCCTTTTCTTCTATTTTTGTAAACATTTCCTTCTAATTTAATTTTCTTCATTTCTTTTGCTTTCTGATGCAAAGCAAGTATCTGAACATAGCCTATACTTTTAATTTAAGATCATTTCCAGAAAACTCAAAATAAGTTAGCATATTAATTTATTCATGCAAAAACTATTTATTAAATATCTGGTAGATGTGCTGAAGATAAAGTCTCTCTCTTGTTGTTTTGGAAATGTGCAGTATTTATTTTGACTTTAAGTAAGTGTGTATGCTTGATTTTATGCTTGAATTCATGTGAGGAGGAATTATGAAGTTAGAAATATGAACTTCATAACCAGCTTCTCAAGGTTAAAATTCTAGTTCTGTTATTGTGACATTAATGTCATTCATCATCAGTTTCCTTATTCATAGTATAGAAATAATTCTATCATTCTCAAAGGGGGAAAGAAGATATATACGCACATACCTGTATATATTTGCATATAACATATTTTACAATACATACATAATTTGTATCATATATGTTCATATGTGTACATTAATATATGTCATGCATGTGTATATAAATTTAATATATAAAAAGTGCCTGGAACAGTATATGATATATAATGTGTACTCAAAGCACTTGAGTTGTATTAATGATCATTTCTTATTGTCTTTGACTCTACCTTTCTCTTTCTTCTTTCCCCAGTCCCTTCCCCTTCCTCACCCTTTTTTCTTCCTATTTTCCTCTTATTCCTCCTCTTTCTCCTCTATAATTTCAAGCACACAAAATTGTAGCAAATAAGGATGCAAATAAATTTGCCTTTGTTCTACAAAAATGTTTTAAATGTTATATAAAATAGAGTATCATGTATTTATGGCACATTAAAATGATATTAGAGGCTAGCAACTGCCTTTGAGAAAGAAAAACTGGCAAAGTCAGTGGTGGGTCTTTTAAATAAAGGCTGAAGTAGATGAGACATACTATAAAAGATTATTAAATCATTTAAGAAAGAAAACTGGAAACTTAAGAAATATTGACTATATGTCCTGGGAACATTTTATATCTGTTGGGGCTTCATCATGTCTGTGTTATTTGGCAGATTAGTCCCCCAAAGACCTTCACTTCCTGTTCTTCTTGCCCTTGTATAATCTCCATCCCTTGAATGTGGCTGGACTTATTTGCCCACTTCTTATAAACATAATACAGTAGAAATGTTGGCATGTCATTTCACAAACTAGGTTACAAAAAGACTTTGGCTTCCATCTTACTTGCCCTCTGCTCTCTCTTGGCTTTGAGGGAAGTCAGCTCCCCTGTTGTGAGCTGGCCCATGGAGAGCCCCAAGTGGCAAGGAATAATGGCCTGGACAAGAGCCAGCAAAGTTTGCCAAGACCCACGTGAGTGAACTTGGAAGCAAATACCCCAGCCAAATCTTGAGAGGGCTTTACCTACTGCTGATAACTTGATTGCAGCCTAGTGAAAGACCCTAGAAAATATGAAATGATATTTGCTGTTTTAAGTCAATAAGCATTGGAATAATTTGTTATGTAGCAACGTAAAGAATATACTACTTTATGTCATTTCTCATTGTTAAGCACTAAAATCTTTAACAAGGAAATATCCTGGGTGTTTTTTTTTCATATGATACTAAAAATTGTAAGGTGGATAGGTTGGGATGGTAACCTGGAACAGTGTCACACAAGTGGGTCATGAAGTCTATATATTTGGTCACAAATGGCTGTTAGTTTACATATAATGAAGCAGTGTGAATTAGAGTTGAATTAATTAGACTAGAACCTTTGATAAGACAATGAAAAAGAATGGAAAAAGCAGAATAGAAGAAAATAGAAAATATCTACTTGGTTTGTAAGTAGGATAAGTTTTGTTGTGTGGGTGTGCAGTGTGGGTAATAGGTTTAAAGATCAGAATGGGAAAAATGATTATCGCCTCAAATTATGTTAATTCAAATAGTATAAAATGCAATCAGAAATGGAAAAGAAATAGATCTCATGATAGGAAATTTCAATAGCAGTCATCTAGCTGAGAATCAAGAATGCACTCATCATGTTGTCATTTTATACCTAATAAACAACAAAAAAGATTTAAGAGACTAATCAAAGTTAAAAATCAGTGGTTAATAAATTGACTGTCTCTTGAGAAATAAAAATTTCCCAAAGTAAGAGTAAGAGAAATAAAAATTTCAGTAGCAACAATGAAGGATTTCCGCTTAGAGACTTTTAAGTTGTGAACATGGAGGGTAGAATTAGAAGCAGTATGTGAGTGTGTGTGTGTGTGTGTGTGTGTGCGCACGCACATGCATTCAGGGGCACATACAAGCTTACTAACGACTTAGACCAAAAACATGTCCTGTGTGTCGGCAGGAATACACAGTAAAAGAGTGTATCTGGGGCTATATTAAAGTGGGGCCAATCAGGAGAATGGATTAGAGTGAGGAAGGGTGGACTGACAGATGGGTGGGTTTTCCATTTGGGTAAGAATAGATGAAACTCTTAGAATAGTTTTAGTTGAGATTAAAATAAAAAATACATACCTGAGGAATATTTATGAAAGTAAACTTTGGCAGTTTCTAGTGGTGATTCCTTTAATTAGGGTGGGTTGCTGAATGAGGTGGGGGGGTAATTAGGTAGATGAGTTGGATTCGTTCCAGACAGAAAACAAATGAAGTAGAGAAAGTTGAGAGGTAAGAGAGAGTGTAAATGTGAATTTAAAAAAGGCAAAATATAGTAAGAAACTGGATTTTCCATTCTTGGGATCAGGACAAAAGGTGCATTAAGAGAAATACTGGGCTGGAGGAAACAGGATATAGCTGAAAATAAACCATAGATGTGGATGTGCCAGTAATATAATGCTACTTAAATAGTAGGATGAAGAGGGTGAGGGGTCATACTGATCTTTATCTGAGAATTTTTTACAAAGTTCAGATGGTACTTTTCTTGAGAAAAAGTGAGTAGGAGTCATGTTGAATAACTTTAGAAATATTAGATGTATAGATAGAAAGACATATAAAATATAAAATTTTAGTTTGCAATACAAATATATTGAACCAAAAATAATGACTGTCTCCACAAATTAGGAGAAAATCTAACAATGACATAAAATACATATTTCTCATTTTAAAAACCTTTGGAGTGATTTATCAGTGAAGACCTTGCCCTGTTCTGAGGAATCAAAGCATTGAAAAGGAACACTATAAAATAATGAGATGAGTTAGCTCTCATTGGGGTACATCCCTTACTTATTCAGGTGATGCCCTGAGACAATTTATTGTCAATTCATGCTTCTAAAGAAGTCATTCACTTCACATTATTTCACAGGCACATCTGTCCTTTGAAAGTATCCTACATTTGGGCCAGTTACCATGACTGCTTCTCTTCTAGGATATGCAGCAAATAAGCTGTCTTTGCTCTTTGAATTGTCTGCTATTAAGTGTACAATTTGATTAGTCCATGTGTTTAAGCTATAACAGATTTCTGATAATACATTTCCTCTTTCCTAAAGTTCAAAATTTTGCATTTTCACTGAGGTTGTCTTGAGCTAAAATTGTTGGCACTGTTCTTTTAGCAAATTGAACATACGTATATAAATTTCCAATATTTAAAAAATAATATCAGTACAATAATAACCTATGTTACTTTTGCATTGTGCTTTATATTTTCTCAAATAATTTCTGGAATAATTTCCTCCTACCTTTACTACCTAGAGCTTGAGTGGGCAGTTCTATAACTACAGAAAACTCTTTTATGAATATTATTTTTTACACTCCCATCTGAGAAAATCAATTTTCAATGAATCATCTAATTTTAACAAGGCCTGTTCTAACCCAATTTTTTACTTGGGTTAATAAAACCAGAGTAAGTCATGGAACCTGGCAAAGGTCTGTGGAAACAGACCATTAATCTCTAGTTACTTAAAGCTTTGTCTTACTTCAGGAAAAATATCACTGGCATAGTACTTCTCATATATTTATAAACACAGTGAAGCTTTTGCCACGGTATTTTATGAACATCATTCCTGATACAACAGTGGCAGATATATATTTATGAACATGTTTAAATTTTTTAAAAGTTCAAGATGTGGGCATGATTTTTGAATTATGGCCCTAAAAGGAAAACCTAGTGATATAAGTATGATGTTAAAACTCACAAAATTTAATTTTGCATTGTATAATAATGTAGCCAAGTCATATTTATTCATTTCTAATGCATATAAAAATGACCTCAATTTTATTTTATCTTTTACAAATATTTTAGTTGTGAAATGATCAAGTTATAATCCTTCTGTAATGCAAGTGTACATTGTTGGAGACACATACGTAGAAGTAACTGCAAGTGTGTTATTCAATTTACATGAATTAATCCTCTGTGAATGAACCTGCTCATTTCACTTTCATTTGAAAAACTTAAAGTGGGTTCTTTAACACATTGCATACACATGCTGCTGGGCTGCAGTTTTACTACTGATCCTATGCATGGTGTCTAAAAAAATTTTGCAATTAAAATAAAGTGAGAAACACAAAAACAAACAGAGACCTCATAATTCATTATTCACAGGAGAAAATCATCAAACAGCATTCAAATACTGAACTGTCAATAAATAGGTAACCTAGATCATACTCAAGAATCTCAAAATCCAAAGACACCCATCTTAATGAACACACTCTTTAAAATATCACCCTCATGATTTCCCCAAAATATCTTGCCTGGTATTCAAAATATTCCTAAGAGCAAGGATTTCCCTCATTCCATGGTTCTTCCTCTAGAACTGCTTTCTGGTCCAGGAACCAGGGGAAATTAACATCTTCAATTACTCTGAACTAAAGAGAGCAGTGTCTTTTAGGAGGAAATTGCAGTCACTTATTTCCAAAGGAAGGCTGTCCATTGCAGCTGAGAATAACAGCTAACAAAGCTTTCCAATCCTATATTGGAGCTGAAATGAAGGAAAATAGGTCAATGCAAGGGAATAAATGAGAACTTAAAGATCTGGTGGTGGTAATGAATTTGTTGGCTTAGTAACTGAAGTGCCAATGAAAAGAAGTAAGCCAGGAGGAGGAAGAAAGAATTCATTGGCAAATGCCTCATCATATAAATTACACTGACCCTATGCCCCAAGCACTTTTCAGTTTCAATTTCTGTTCCTGAACCAAAAGGTTTGTATCAATTCCAGGCCATGCAAAAATATTTGATCTTTAGGATGGTTAATGAGATTGATTTTGACCAAGTTTCTTGCCTCAAACTTGACCTGCAGAGCTTTGCTTTAAAAAAAATAAAATAAAATTTTAAAAATCAAGGTTTTTTTGAGTTTTCTGAGTGCAGCACTATGTATAACATACAAAATTGGAATGCCTGCTTTATATTTATAGAAGATTAGAAATATATATAAAAATGTAACCACTCATGTATTTGCAATAATCTGCCGACTGATTCAGATTATGCACAGTTCTAAATACTCAGTCTTTTCAGCGTGTCAAATTTATATTGTAGTGAGACTGTTTAAAGGTTTGAGAAAGGTTACATAGTATTTGATTTCCCCTAAAAAGTCTCATTGTGTCAGGAGTGATTGTGTTTAAGCTATTAGTGAGTTGTTCCTATTATTGCTAAAAGTTACTATTTAAAACTATGAAATCAAGTATGTCTACCAAAATATATGGTAAAGCCCTTTATTAAAATTATAAATACCTTTGTTATAGATTACAAATCTGAAAATGCAGCTCCATAATTTTTTTATAAAGATTTTACCTTGTTATATACATGATAGATTTTTATTATATAAATATAAGGGTATTTTTTTAGATATTGACTCTCCGTTATGTCCTGGAGACCAGATTCTATGAGGCACTGACAACATAAAGAGGAAGTCTAAATTCCATCTTCAATGACATTGTTAATTATTGACTCAATTTTCAACAGTTAATTGCAATGTTTTAATTAAGTTATCTTGGATGGGTAAATCCAAGTAAAAACCTAGTTAAAATTACTTTTTGTTGCTTTTTGTTTTTGTGTTAAAGCAAGAAGGCAGAAAATTTATTGAGAACACATGTAAAAGACATGTGGGCCTTCTCACTAAAACAGAGGGGCAAAAAGCAAGAAGTCTAAAATTACCTCTTAAAAAATTACATAATTAAGTACATAGGACCTAAAGCTCCATTTAAGTCCCCTTTCAAAAATAGGAAATTTGTTTATAGTGAAAATATTTTCTCCCATATGCCTGAAAGCTTTTTGAAAAGGAGTCATGTAGAGACAGCCTTTTTTTTGTATTTTTACTCATGTCTCTCAGCTATAAGGCTTTGATTAAAATCAAAGTGCTGCTGCTAGAAGAGTAACAACATTTATATCCCAAGATAGAGAATAATTTTGTTGTACAAGCTTATTTCAGGATCAAAGTAAATATAAGTCACTGGGAACTTCAAATCAAAAGGCAATCCTCAAAATTGTGTAATAGATTCTTTCTCACCATAATAATAATTTTCCATATTATTTTTTCTCATTTAAAGTGTACAACTCAGTGTTACTTTAGGATATTCACAGAGCTGTGCAACCATCCTCACACTACATTTTAGAACATTTTCCCTTTCTTCCCATGCTCCCAGCCCCTGGCAGCCACCAATGTACTTTCTATCCCTATGGATTTACCTATTCTGGACATTTCATATAAATGGAATCATATAACATCTGACCTTCTTTCCCATAACATATTATTTTCAATATTTACTCATGTTGTAGCATGTATCAGAACCTCATTCCTCCTTATGCCTGAGATAATATAGTCCATCTTGTGGATAACCCAAGTTTTATTTATCAAAGTTCACCCAATCATGGGTGTTTGAAATTGTCTCCACTTTGTGGTGATTGTGAATAAGGCTACCATGAACATTCATGCAGAAGTCTGGGGGCAGACATTGGTTTTCATTTCTCTAGATGATCCTTTAGAGACCGCATTTGGAGAAACAGATATGCAATGACCAGGGGTAGCACTCTCCCTTCCACATGCATTGCCTCCAAAGTGGGGCCACCAGGAGAGCACGAAGGAACTGGGAGACAATAAGGGGCTCCATCCTGCCCATCCTGCATGGCTTTCCTTAGATGACCTCATCCAACCCTCACAGCCAGATGACAGAAGGCCAGGCCATTTCCCATGCCCCCTTTGCAGTGAGTCTGTGACAGAGCCCTGGGGGTGTCCAAGCTCCTGCCCACAAACCAGTGATACCTCTTGCAGAAGCTCATCACTGTCTAAGGTGCCTGGCTAACAAAAATGAAAGAACATGGAAAAAAATTCTATATTATCTTGATAGACAATCAGGACTAGCTTTGTCTTTGATTTCAAAGATACACTCTTTTTTTAAAAAAATATTTTTATTTGAAATATAAAATCACAGTATAATAATACCATACTTAAAAGTTGAAAGGGTTATGTGCTGGTTTAAAAGGATGTATGGACCCTAGAAAAGCCATGTTTTAATCAAAATCCCATTTCATAAAGGCAGAATAATCCCTATTCAATACTGTATGTTTGAAACTCTAATCAGATCATCTCCCTGGAGATGTGATTTAATCAAGGGTGGTTGTAAAACTGGATTAGGTGACCACATGTCTCCACCCATTTGGATGGATCTTGGTAAGTTTCTGGAGTCCTACAAAAGAGGAAATATTTTGGAGAATGAAGGCAATTCAGAGAGAACAGAGAATGATGCAGCACCACAAAACAGAGAGTCCATGAGCCAGCAAACCTTTAGAGATGAAGAAGAAAAATGCCTCCCTGGGAGCTTCATGAAACCAGAAGCCAGGAGAGAAAGCTAACAGATGATGCCATGTTTACCATGTGCCCTTCCAGCTGAGAAAGAAGCCTGACTGTGTTCACCATGTGCCTTCTCACTTGAGAGAGAAACCCTGAACTTTATCGGCCTTCTTGAACCAAAGTGTCATTCCCTGGATGGATGTGTTTGATTGGACATTTCTATAGACTTGTTTTAATTGGGACATTTTCTCAGCCTTAGAACTATAACTTGTTAAATTCCTCTTTTAAAAAGCCATTCTGTTTCTGATATATTGCATTCCGGCAGCTAGCAAACTAGAACAAGCTATTTAATAATTAAGAAAATTGACAAAAGATATTTAGGAATGACCTCAAGTATTTTTTAGCATTTGAACTTTGGCTCCCTTTGGAAAAATGACATTGCAACAGAACAATTTGAATTCAGTAAAATCTTTTTAAATACAAGCTCACTAGAGAATGATTAAAAAGATTCGACCTATGAAACTAATTTAGGGATAGAGATGTATTTTACTTGCTGATTAAAAAGACTGAATCTTCCTGAATAAAAATAGAAATTAGAGAAATTTAAAGTTAATACATATCATCACTTTGAAATATATTGCCCTTGATGAGAGATGCCAAATGCAATGCTTATATAAATAAACCCACTTCTAACTTTTTAAAACTGTCATTATTTGTCAATTTGGGAGGAGAGTAATGCTAAGCCCCCTATCCATGGTGCTAATATAACAAATCTGGCCTCTTGTCCAACCCCTGTTCTCCACAAGGAAGGGGAAAGCAAATGTAGAATAGAATGACTCAAACATTGGGGGGCCTATGGCTCATTTTGTCTCAGTCCTTCCTGTTTTCCTTTTGGGATTTATCTGCTCACAGAAAATGTAAAATGTTTTTCTTCCGTAGTGTGAAGGGCAGGTCTCTGGGGAAAGGGCTCCATTTTGTGAAGTCTATCGGTGCTTTCTACTGTGTCAACTGATTAATGGAACAGTGGAGATAGTAACAATCTCCCAAGGCTGAAAAATCTAAGCTACATTAATCAACAGAAACAACAACAAAAACTGCAATAAAACACATATAAATTCATTAAAAGTTGTGGAATTATTTATTTTTCTCTAGACACGTATGAGACTCATAAGGGAAAATACTTAAAATATTTATAGCAAAAATCCAAAACCAAGTGTAAAGAGAAAGTAACCTGCTGAGAAAATACATTTGCAACTCCTTGGTTAATAAATGATTTCTTTACATCCAAAGATTTTCAAATTAGGAAGAAAAAAAATGAAAAGAATGCCATTCTCCCTGAGCCTGTACTACCAGTGGGAAAAAAAGGCAAATAACTTAAACAGGCACTTCATAGAATACATATACACACAGGCAATAACCAAATGAAAGATATTCACTCATTGCTACTGCAAAATAAATGATTCAAATAATTTATATAAAAGTCTTGTTTATCCAGTACATCTGTTTATTCATTTATTAATAAGAATAAATTACCCCTTAAATTCCTGCCCCCTTAATTAGCAACAATTAAATAAAATAATATTCCAATATTATAATAATAAAAAGAAATATGTTGGGCCTGTCCTAATCCAAAATACTCAAATAATCACTCAGAAAAATCTAACAATTGAATAAAAAGAATATTAATATGAGCAATCAGAAATTTATAAACAAATATGGATTATATATTAACTATAATATAAATGAAGGTTAATATTACTTGCCTAAGGAGGAAGAAAAAACTTGATGGGGTATGCTTGGTGGATGAAAGTGAATAATTTTTGGAAAATTTTTCTCCTTTCTGTACCAGTAACTTTTGATTTTGACTTTTGGGGGGTCTGGGGGTAACATGACTATCTGACATTCAAGCTCCATGTAAACAGAAAGTGTAGTATTCTAAATTTTAGAATGCTTAGACGCAGTAGAAATCCTGTGCATGCCCAACACACTAGGATATGGTATGAAGTATCAACTTTTCACCATTTTAACTTAGTGTACATGTGCTAAACCATGTTCTGGATTATTCAAACAGGGTGGGGCATAATTTCAGATGTGTCTCTTGTGAAATTTCTAACTAAAAATCTGTTATCTTAATTGCTGCCTGTATCTTTGCCTTAAACCATGATGTCAAAGTATCATTTCTTATGGCTTATTTGTTTTCTAATAAACATTTGTTTTGGAGTTACAATATTGTCAATAAAAAGGAGACATTTGGGTAAGAAATGTAAATTGAAGAGTAAGGTAAGTTTGTAAAAAGTATACCAAATTTAACAGACAGTTCAAATATAAAGACATGATTTAAAATGCACTGGTCTTTTTTTCTTTTACAGTTACATAATTTCTAACAAACTCTTGTATCATCCCTATTTTCTCCCCAGAAAAACATCCTGTTCCTGAATCTAAGTTTAGGATGCTGTTCGCTCTGAGAATCCTTCCCCTTCTTGGAGTGTGGTTAGAGCTATTTCCTTCCAGGCCTGCAGAGCTCTGTATATGCAATTACCATAAACATTAACATATTGTACTATAATTGTCCAACCCCAGCTCTTGTCTATTTCACTCACATGAGCATATGTACTCACATACACAAATGGTTGGGAACTCCTTGAAGGATGGAATTGCATCATGTCGCTAGCATTTCTTTTTCTTTTCGACTTTAATTTATTGAAATGACATAACTGAGGAGCCATAGGTTATTAAATGTATTTTGTCAGGTGCAATAAAAGCAAAACTAAAACCAAATCATCAAGAATACCTGTTCTTGGCTTCCATGCAAATACATGGTGTGTCTGCAGAGACGAGGCTGGTTCTGTAGCCACACCCTCTCCCTGTGACATTTTCCAGTGTATTAGGACGGTTTTCCTGATGAGGGAAATGGTCTGCCCTTCCCATTCTCCACCCTCCTCTCAGCACTCTTCCATCATACTGAATTCAGTCTTCCAGGAACTGCCCCTAAGGGCTTAAGAAAAAAAACTGTCAGGAATGCACCTGTGGTTAAAGCTGGATTTATTACTTGTTGCAAGGAGGCTACACACTGGGGCAAATCAGGTGTCTCAGAAATAGGGGTTGTTTGGGGTGGGCCACTGTGGCTTAGCAGGCAGAGTTCTCACCTCCCATGCCGGAGACCCAGGTTCAATTCCCGGTGACTGCCGTGCTTAAAAAAATAAAAGGGGGTTGTTTGTATTATGAGTACTTATAAAGCTAAGGCCATTGAGTGAGTGATAGAGCTATCTTGCTAAGGAACTGTCAGAATGAATTAGGAGATTTTGGGAATAGATAGTTACCTTATTACAATACATGTATTCATTTGGAGTTAACTTTAAATGTTTGTGTTCTTAGAATATATGGGACTGAATCCATTTGTGTTGTTTGATTTTAGATAATCTCTGAAGGACATTATAACCTGATGTAGCACAGTTTGCCTATTTTACAATTAAACCAAAGTCCAGTTTGAAAATTTCCCCTCACAGACTAATGGCAGAGACATTTTTTTCATTTTATCATTATAGTAGTCTAGGAGTATAGAAAATATTTAATGGCAAAATATGAGTAAAGTATCCAACCTATGGTAGATGCACAAGAAATATTATTTATTTGAAATATAGATATTTGCTTCCTAAAGAAATCACTGTAATGTTAAACTAATAAAATTGGATCACATGTTATAATGGGTCAAAAATCTCCAAACTGGAATGGTAGAATGGAGAATAGAATGTAAGCCTGATAGCTGATTGCTATCCTAAATGTGTACATATTTATGTACCATAATGCATACATATGCATATAGATATCTTTTAGAAGACCTCTCTTCTCTCTGGTTACCTAGAGGGAACAAACAGAAATCATCTTTAACATTCTTATTTAGTCTGATGACATGTTAATATTAATCTGATGATCTGCGTTGAAAACCATATGACTATATTAGTCCACTTCTTTGTGCTTTAGAGTGGGAAAACAAAACAAAACTATTCTAACCAGCTGAAGCCTAAACTCATGCATAGAAAGACTGTTGGATTTGTTGACAGAATACAGTTGATGAAAGTAAGTAATCAGTGACTTTTTGCCATGAGCCCTCTTCCTCCATATCCCAATTCTATTTCACTTTTCTTTGACTATTGTCTTACTTGTAAACCTCATAAGTATATGTCTGTGAGGAAGAGAGAGCATCAGTTATCTTTCTCCTCTAACTCACTGCACCCATATTTCTTCTGCTCATAAAGGAAACTCCAGTAATACAAATTAAAGAAAACAGCAATTCAACTGGGCCATGCCTTCACTGATAACACATCTTCCAAGGGTCCTGCTTACAAATGGGCTCACTCCCACAGGAATGCAGGTTAAGATTAAGAACAGGCCTTTTGTGTGGGTACAAAATTCAATCTATAACAAATCTGCATTTCCCTTCTTTATAAAATCTGCACTCTATAATATAACTAAGATGACTATTAAAATCTGACCAAAATTCTTTTGTCTTCAGCCCTATATCTCACGTGAGACAATATTGTAGTGTATGTAAATCTAATTATTGACTTGTGTAGGATTATGAAGAGATATGCTGGGTTCACTTAACAGAACAGGGTCCATGCAGACAGGAAACAGTGTATTAGAAGTAGAATAGATTTAGTGGAAAAGTACAGTCAAAGAAACATTATTTAAGACATTCTTATCACTTGCCAGGTATATTATATTATTCTCAAAAGCTGTTGAATATCCCTACTATACACTCCAGCAACTCCAAGACATTGAGCCACTTCTGTCAATGCAAACTATTCCAGAGAGACTTTTCTTCAGAGAGATTTCACCTGTCATGTGAAATCTTTCTCCAGCAATAAACTGCACTCACTTCATACTTCTTACATAGCCCTTCCCTCTCAAGGGGTCCTGTAACTGTTCTAAGCCTGGCTAAGACTCAATGGCTGAGAGATAACTCTGCCCTAGACACAAAACAGTCTCTCCCTTTACTCCAAACTTTCTCCCTCTCTTCCTGAATGGGTGTCATCCATTATTCATCCCCATCAAATCTGGGTCACCAACTGTCCTACTTTGGTTTACTACTTTACTTCATTATGCCTTATTACCACTCCACTGTGATTACAAGGGTCATCTTGAGGATTTATCTTTCAGGAAACAGGAGATCTAATTTGCAAATTCAGCCTTTCTCCACACTTGCTTAGTCTAAGCAAGTTCCATCTTCTATTCATCTGTTAACAGTGACTCTTATGGGTCCTTCTCATACTTGGTAGTATCTTTTCCATTTTCAGGTTTTTAACAGTTCCTTTTATTCACCGCCTTGTACTTAAACACAGATACAGAGAACAAATATCTAAAATTTGTCATAAAAGCAGACTTGTGATAACTGAATAATAAACTTAACAGAAAACTACAAACTAAATTCTACATCTCGCATTTTACATGCAGGATAAGGCTTTCAACCCTGTCATTATGCTGACAAAGATCTGAGTTCATCCCAGATCTGCCAATATATGTAGACTTAACTTTATGATTAGATGCCCTGAGCTTCAATTTACCTATTTGTAAAACATCTTAACAATTATTTTAGATACCTAGATGTATGATAGTGAAAATTGTCTTAAATACCTTATAATAGATAAAACAATACCTATTATCTAATGTTACTATTCTCTCTTTCTCTTTTCAACTTGCATTAAAACACTGCTTTTTGATAGATACTAAAATTTCCCAGATTTTCTACTATAAAAATCTGAGACTATCAGAGAACCTCCCAGTGACAGGCATTTAAGTGATATGAAAAAGATCTTTAACTGGAATTTCAGTACCTGGGGATTTTATCTTTTTTTTTTCTCCTAAAGGAGATTTCCTCAGTTCTGTCATGTTAAAAGATGAATGAATGGCTGATTGGTTGATGTGCTTTTCTTCAAAAAACTCCTTTAAAAATTGCAGTTCAGAAAAAAAAAGTACCTATACCTTGCATCACTGTCAATTATATACATTATATTAAGCAGTAGGTAGCAAGAATAATTGAATAAAGTATGTGCAGTTGTTCTTTGTTTGTTTGTAAGCCACAACAGATGCCTTAAAGTTGAAAGAGGCTGAATCTGAAATTATCAGGAGTGAGTCACTGGAAATAGAAGAAATTTTGCTTTCTTTATATCTTGTTTAGAATCTTGTCATATTTATACCTGCTAGGATAATTCATTATATTTTAATGGCCTACTGGAGTAAAAAAGCCTACAGAAGCACAGGAAATACAGATCACATGATCATTTTAGAATGGAAATTTTTATCTGAACTTTTTTAAAAACATTAAGGTATTCCCCAATTCCATTTAAAGAGTTATTTTATGGCTTCTATATAAAAAGAACTAAGATACTCACTCAATGATATTTGCATTTACCCTACTTCTATTCCTATCCAAACTATATATATATATATATATATATATATATATATATACACACACACACACACACACACACACACATACCATCAAGGATTAGCATAATTATCACTTCTTCCAGGAAGATTCTTGGATTCTACCTAATGGAAATGACCTCATAGTATTTTTCCTTTTGTTCTATTATACACTCATTTTCCAATTTCCACTAGTAACTGAAACTCATGTTTTCTCTTGCTTATTAGGTAAAATCTTGAGATCTGAACTCATTTCTGATCTATCTTTGTGTTTCCCAAGTGCACTGTTATCCATTTTTTGATTGCTTACTATGGACCAGGTACTAAGTACTTTGCTCATATTACAGCATTTAATTCTTACAGCAACACCAAGAAGTAACTGCTATTTTATTTTCTTTTTACAGATGAGTGGGGGAAAAGAGAGGTTATGCAGTATTATATTATAGTTAGCAAATAAAAGGGTCAGGAAGTGAACCCCATATTTTTCCTTCTCCAAATTCTTAAAAATTTTAGTATATATTTCTCTTTGCTCAATGACTATGAAGATAATTAAACTGCTGCATAATATTCTTCTGTTGAAAGACAAACACTTTCAGCCCTGAAGAAAACAGACATATGCTAGGCTGAAAAAAGTGACATTTACAATGATAAAGGCATAAATAATTTGCTTAGGGACAGAGGGGATGAGATCATTCTTCTTACTGGGAATATTTGAGAACTATTTTTTTTCTTTTTAAAATCATTCATTTTGTGCCCAGATATGCAACACCCACAGCAGAAGAGGGGAAAGCATGATATATGGTTTCTAAAACATATTAAAAAGAAACTGTAAGACTAAAACTGGAAAAATGATTATCAATGCAATTCAACTAAAATTTGTTGAACATTCATGTTACTGATAAGCACTGAAGATGCAGAGATAGTGAGATAAGGGCTTGGCATTCCGAAAGGACAGAATCCCTTAGGGAGCATAAATAGATGAACATTCACAAGTTTAGTGGAATCCAACCCGATTCAAGGGTCTTTATTCAAGTGGTTCATTTAGGAGGTGATCCCAAGCAGTGCTGGCAAGAGAGTGGGGGGAAAAGAAAAAATTTAAGGAAAGCAAATACAGGTGTGTGGTAGTAAGGAGGTTATCGCTTTAGACAATTGGGGATCAGATCCACTGTTGACCGCTGGTGGGTGATATGGAACAGATTTCCAGATTGCCACTGTTTGAGAGCTGCTGGCAGGGCTATTAACTTCCCTGAAGGAGGCAAGAGTAAGCCCTCAGTCCAATTTACAGGTACTTAAGTAATTTTTAATAGGGAGGAAATCTGAGGTGATGTTTTAGTCTGCTAGACTGTCAAAATACAGTATACCAGAAATGGGCTGGTTTACAACAATGAGAATTTATTAGTTTACTAGCTTATGTTTCTGAGGTCATGAAAGTCCACATCTAGGTATCATCAAATGTGATATCATTTTCCTAAAGACAAACTGTTGGCAATCCTGGGCTGTTCTGTCAGATGTCAAGGTAAATGGTGGCCTCTGTTGATCTCTCCCTTCTCTCCTGGGTTTTGTTTCTTCCTGCTTCTGGCTTCAGTGGCTTCCACTTTGTTTCTTTGGCTTTCTTCCTCAGCTTCTGTGTCCATCTCTCTGTCTTGAGTTTCATTCTCTTATAGAAACAAAGACCCACCCTGAATGAGGTGGGTCACATCTTAAGATCCTACTCACCAAAAGATCCTACTCAAAATGGGTACACACCCACAGGAATGGCTTAGCTTTAAGAATATAAGTTTCTAGAGACCATATAGTTTCAAACCACCAAAGGTGGTAGTAAAGAGGCACCATGTAATGAGTTATATGAAATGCTGTAACTCTATTTGGGGGATGTGGTGGCAGAAGATACACAAGCAGAAAGGTCAGTAAAGATTTCTAGATAATATGATGTTTCACCTAAGACTTAAAATGTGGACTATAAGTTAACAGTACTGAACAGGTAAGGATATAATATTTAAGGCATGCATGTCCCAAGGTACAGCAGCATGAATTGGTTTGGAATGTCATCTGCACTGTTCTGCTAAAATGGTTGTGAAATGCGAGAGTATTTGGAAGAGGTAATAGTAGTGGGAATTATAGTTAGTAGTTACTGTAATCCCACCACATTTATGAAACCAATTTGGTCAATTTATTTTTGTCTTAAACATGTATATCTAATACACAGTTAAATTATTTCAAAAGAGCTGTCAACACAAGGTCTTAGACATGAGAGGCTGAGATTTATCACCACAAAAACTCTAAGGATTCTGACTCTGTAGAGAATACTAATGGAGACTGATTAGTACAGAACCCAAATAAACACAACCAGAGTTACATCAAGCAGTGAATGAAAAGAGAGGATGTTTAATACATTAGTCTACTGCTATAAAATGAAAGATTCTGAAACTTAGCACCCTAAGTTATCACCCGCATATTCAACTCACAAATTTCCTCATCTGGGCCAGTCTCAGTTGTTCATGGGTGTACCTGCATATAAATCTGTGAGTTAGAAGAGGACCAGATTGTCCTGGGTGGCCTTACTCACATGTATGGCACCTGGCTTGCCATCTATTGGGTCATTAGTGGTGACCGGGACAAGTGTCATTATCTGAAGGGCAACCTTTTAACTATTTCTATAGTGGGAAATTTCTGAGACCAGAAAAAGCAGAAGCTACAGTCTCTTAATGCCTAGATTCATAAAGCAATTTTCATTGCATTTTGCTGATCACAGCATCCACAAATACAGTCCCAAATTAAGGTATGGAGGCTAGACTCCATTTCATGATAGGAAAGGCAAAAAAATTATTTTGGACATTTTCTCAATCTATTACATGGAATAATTAATAATTTTAAATTTCACCTACTTTTCCCTCATGTTTAAGATATTTTACCTTTAATAGTAATTAAATTGTAGGATACATGCTTTATTACATGTGATGACGGTAAATAACAGTCTGTTCTAATATTAGAATAAAGTGACTTTTTTAAAGAAATAAAAATAAAGTTTTCAGGACTATCAGTTATTGTTTTCTCATTCAAATCCTTGATGGCCATTATAAAGCTTGCAAAATAAAATTCCTATTTTTCTGGTTGCTTCCATACACAGACTCTATGAGACAATGTTCCAAATAGTTTCGACCTTCGAATATAAGAGAATAATAAATACATAACTTTTCTGGGTTTTTTTTCTGCATGGGCAGGCACCAGGAATTGAACCCAGGTCTCTGGCATAGCAGGTAAGAATTCTGCCACGGAGCCATCATCACACCACCCTAAATACATAACTTCCAAAAAATAAAATTCCTCATATAACATTACCAAAACAAAAATCTTTACTTAGCCAATTTAAGTGAAAACATGCCCTAGGAGTAATACATGAATACAGTTTGAATTAAGTAAGAATATCAAACCACCTGTTGTCATGAAGAGACTAACAGGGTTTTATGGAAACTGGCACATCATATTGCTAAGATTTAATGGAACAGAAGGGCATTTCAAATTCTGACTCATGGTCAAATCCAATATCACAAGATAATACATCCACTAGAGCAAAAGTGTTTATGCACTATGTATTCATGGTTGTAATCTGCAGTTTACCTCTTTCAAAATTATCCAAGAAGTTTACTCATAAACAAAACAAATGAACAAAAAGATACACAATTTTCTGGTTTTCTTTCCTCAAATAGTCTCTCATAGTAGTTCAAGAATTTATCTGTTGGTATTGAATCATGTCCTCTACAGAAGGAATCTCCAGGTCCCACCCAACCCCTGATCCTTTGGGTATGAACCCATTTGTAGATAAGACCTTTGGAGATGTTATTATTCAGGGGTGCCCAAACTGAATGAGGATAGGTCTTAATCCAATATGGCTGAAGGCCACATGAGGAAGGGAAACTGGACACTGAAAGGGAAGCCACAGGGAAAGAAGCTGGAAGTCAACAAAAACTGAAGGAGAAAACCACGTGGAGAAAATGTTGCCATATGCAGGAGAAGATGCTGCCATAAGTATTGCCATGTGAAAGAAAGGCTGAAGCAAGGACCAAATGATTGCTGGCAGCAGAATGCCACAGTCTGCAGGGAGAAAGTACTGCCTTGCTGATACCTGGATTTTGGCTTTTTCCTAGCCTTAAACTCATGAACCAATAAATTCTTGTTGTATAAGTCAACCCACTTTATTTGTTTTAGAAGATAGGAAACCAACAGAGTAGCCATGTAATCTGTACATGGCCTCTTAAATGGCTTCCAGATTATAGTGATGTCTAACACATTTCATGATTCTCTAACCTGAGGAAATATTTTGGGGTTTGAATGCCCACAAAAATCTTACCAGGAGGTCATCTGGTCTCTGCTTGTACACTAGTGGTGATAAGAACCTCCCTACATTCTCAGCTAACTCCTTCCATTTTCAATAAATTTGCAGTCAAAATTTACAAAGAGGGTGGGCCACGGTTGCTCAGCAGGCAAAAATGCTCCCCTGCCATGCCAGAGGACCCAGGTTCAATTTCCGGTGCCTGCCCATGTAAAAAAAAAAATACAAAGAGAGGGGAGAGCATAAGAGTCCAAAATGTCTCAGAAAGTCTATTATTTTGTCATACAAACGGTACCTGACAACCTCTTCTACATTTTTCTAAAAATTACATCAATTTTAATGCAATTTTATTGAGATATATTTACACACCATAAGTATGACATATACAATCAATGGTTCACAGTATTATCATATAGCTCTGCATTCATTCCCATAAGACATCAACTTTTAATTGAATATTATGGCTAATGTTATATAATTATATATTATATTATATACATATTTATTAGAACATACATTATTCCAATTTTCTACAAAACAGTCTAGCAATGTTCATGATCTAGGCATCACCGCTGTCTTTACAAGGAGGCCTTAAGGTCTAGTAAGAGCAGAGCACTCACACTGGATATGTCCCCAGAAGCTGCTCTTCTGTAACTGTTTCATCATATTTTAATTAGTTCAGTTTATTTTTGCTTTCCACACAAATATTTGTATTAAAAATTCATTAATGGGATCATAGTAAAATATAAATCTGATGACTATTGATATCCCTAGATAGTATAATAACAGGAAATTATGATTTTGAGGAGGTCTCCAAAAATGTATAAAACTTCTGATGTATAATAGATTTGATTTAAATGCTAAGACTTCAATTTTGATGTTAGATTTACGCTAAAAGAATATGAAGTAACATATCCATTGATGTATTAATGAAGTCACTCAATTATTGATTCATTTATTCATTGATTTTTAATTTAAACTTAACTCTAGTCCAAATGGGATTTGAAGTGGCTTCCAGCAGAACATACATAGAATATGTTTACTTAATTAGAAATGAAATATCAGAACCAAGATTAAAGAAAGAAAGCAAATATCCTGACTGCAGTGATTAACTTAGTAGTGAGAATTGATAAAAATTGTTTTAAAAGTTATTCTGAGATGGTCAAAAATGGGAAACTTAAACAGTTATATATATTTCTTTTTTCAGAAATATGAAAGAAAACTGATTTGGGATGAGAGAGTAAAATTTTTCGTTGTCTAAATTACTATGCATATATTCTCTACATAAATTGGAAGGGAAACAATGGATGTCTTCAGTGATAGTTTTGCAGGAAATGTAAATGTCTTGGAGGTGTTTCTTGAAATAATAGTTAATAAAAATGGAATGTATTAATTTAAGGCATAGCTCAGTGAAGATGATTATATAAAGAGTTAAGCTGATATGGCTTTATTTAAATCAAGACAGAGCTGACACTGACTTGATTAACATGCCTCTTGGACAAACTTTTACTGTTACGCATTCCCTCATTCTGGCTTTGGGTAGGACCTGTTCAAACTCAACTCCTGGACAAGCAAGAGCAGGGACAGGCTTCTGCTACCAGGCTGAGGTCTTTGGAGAAAGTATTCAGACAATGGCTATGTAGCAAAATGGCCACCAAGGACTGAGCCCAAGAGCAAAAGCGATTTTGAGAAATGAAGAGAATATTAATGTAAAATCTTGAATCTACCCTGCAAAGGATAGAGAAGTTAAAAAAAAACTGAACAGGGAAAAAAAGGCCTGGAATGTGCAGCAAAACAAGCTTAAGACCTTGATAAGGACCTTGGCATTGAGCATTTTCTGAAATATTAGTATTTAGTGTCAGTGCTGTTTTAAGAATGTATTCAGCCTGACCCTCAGTGGAAAATGATGCCAAAATTGTTAAAAGTTCTTAAACAATTAAGATATAGAGAAACAGTGTACAAGGGTCAAGGGAATTTGTTCCTTTTTACAGAACTGGGGGACACTTGCTAATCCACTGAAGAAAATTATGGTATTGGAAATAAAAAAGTTTATTTAATGTTATAGAAACTTTTAGAGCATATTGTCTATATTATGGTGCAAAAAAGCTTAATTGAGCAGCTATACCGATGATGATCATGCAAATGTCAATTATGCTTTTGTGTTCATACATTTTTAGTCTTCCTATGCTTGACATCTTTTTATGTTGGCTCATGTCACACTATAGTTGATAATAAGGCACTATATTCAAACTGTTTTGCTATTTATGTTAAACTCACAGTAAATTCTTATCTTCTAGCTGCCTCCAGTGTTAACTGAAAAGATAATGAGATGCCTTTGAATGTTACTGTATTATTTGGACTTTTAATTGAATACACATTCAATTTAGTAGACCATATATACATATATATGTTTGTGTATGTGTATATGTATATATATATATAAATAAATAATCTGTTAAGGGATCAATCACTCATTTCTGCACTTGTATATACTCCACTGTTTCCTTCTGTTTGAGGTTTCTTACAAAGGTTCGTATACTATAAAATACTTTTTTAAATAAATGTATTTCTTTGGATTAAAATGTCACAAAAATGTATATTTCCCTTATGTCTCATTGGTCAGAGCTGGGCAACATGCCCACTTCAAGACCAGTCACTGGATATAGAGAACAACAGTGCCATGATTGATTTAGTCAGATCTTAATTCATCCTCAAGGCCTGAATATATTAGTTCAATAGAGCAAAGTTGGGGCTCTACGAGCAAGGATGAAGCGGCAAAATGGTATTGAATGGTCACCAATAACCACTCCACAAATTCTAACTAATTCACTGTATGTAACATTTTACAACCTGTAATATTCACTAAAAATTAAAGACAGAGAGAGATGAAGAAAGGGAGGGAGGGAGGGAAGAAGGAAGGAACGAAGGATGGAAGGAAGGAAGAAGGAAGGAAGGACACAAAGGTCTGACTGAATAGGATAGGTGATTAGATCTGAAACCTTACCCCAAGAAAATGTAAAATTTTCCCAAAAGAGTAGCAATCTTAATGAGTGAAATCTCCTCTTGTGGGAAACATATGCAAACTCAGGACTTAAATCATTCCCAAACACAAATTCAAAGAATATTATTTTGTAATTTGAATAAAACCAATAAACACGGTAGCCACCACTAGTGGATTAAGCAGATAAAAGGTAAACTATGGAACCAAATATATATATATAAAATATCTGTTGTTACCACTAATTAGTACATATATAAACTGAAGTAAATCTATTTATATCTAAAGAAATTAAAGAAAATATTGATAAAATGTGACAGTAATAAGAGGTTTGCAAAAACTGACTAAGCATACTAAAAAAATAATAATAGGGATATGGAGAACAGAAAGAGAAAAGTTTGTTCAAGTCATTGAAGTTTTAGAAGTGAGAAGTGATAATATGGCCCAAGCAAATATCTAGAAAGTCACTGGTTGAAAATATTCCATGTCTAATAAATACAAATTATTGAATCCAGGAAGACAAGGAATTTTAAGAAGAATGATAAAAATAAATCCATAGTCACACATTTTGTTGAATTTCAGAACACTGAAAACAAAATAAGATTTAAAAATAGCCAGATGTCAAAATAGATCACCTATGAAGGAACTACAAATAATCTGACAGCTGAAAATATGACAGCAACATTGGAACTCAGACACAGAATAAAATCATCACTGTGATGAAAGAAAAAAAGTATTCATTTAGAAATCCATGTCCAGTAAGTCTGCCAAGAAAAAGACTTAACAGTAAAAATAAAATAAAGCAAAGCTTAAAGAATTAACTGTCAACACATTTTCTCTGTTTTCATAAAAGGTACTTCTAAAGGCTGTCCTATAGCAGCAAGAAAAATAGGGCCAGAAAGAATGTATGAAATGAAGAAAAATAATGAGAAGAACATGATAAATATGTAAGTGAAAAAGCTAAACAATTGAGGGTTTAAAGAATAAGAACAGTGTTTAAGTTGCTTACTGAAAAATCAATACAGAACTGAAATACTTGTTTTGTATATTGGAGGGAGCAATGATTAAAATTCATAGTATTGTAAAGTATCCCAAATGTTCATGGTCACATAGGTAAAAGGAGGAAAAGCTGGAATTCAAATCCAGTTCTCTCATTCCCAAAAAAAGGCTTGCTTGTTGCCATTTCACTATGCTTTCCTTCCACGTCCATATCTACATCCTATATCCAAATGTATTATCCCAGAAAATCCTGAAATATACACAGTGATTGAATTTAATGGTCATTTTGGACTTGTGACTGAAAACATACGTAAGAGGCAAATTATAGAATGTTATTTTTATGCTAAGCTGAAAGACCTACTGGAAGTTTTCAAGTTGAATAGAAACACAGTCTAATTTGTGCTTAGGAAAATTTCTCTGCCCTTCTTGGTAAAAAAGGATAATGAAAAGAAAGTTCAGTAGTTTGGTTTTTGACCCTGAAGTTAAATAACAGTTTATATTTACATACATGTATCAATGGATTCAGTAATGTCAGTATTAATAAGTTTCCCAGTGGACAAACTAAATGTTAATAAAACTTGACTTTCTACCTTCCAGCAATACCTAGCTTGGAATGTGAGAAACTTGTCATCTTCTAAAAGTGAAATTATTTTTATCAATATATATTTGCTTTAGGCATTTCATCATTAGTTGGCATTCTTGACTTTGAATAGACATATCTTATTAGTTTGACACATAGCACTTGTTTTACGATTACTTTTAGTGCCACAATAAATTAATAGAATTGGTGCCTCCAGCATGGACTTCATACTCAAAGAGCAAATGGAAGACAGGGATGGCTTTTCTGAGGACAAGCTTTCCCAAAGTTTATTCTGCATTATGTGGTGTATTAGAAGGTTTTAAATGAACTTACCAAAGAATATCTCAGTACTTCAGTGTGTTTATATTTCTCATATCTCAAAGAGGGGATGGCAAAACACATGAGCCAAGAGAAAATTAACTCTCCTCACCCATCCATGATCAAACTGGGGCCAAACATGCAGAATATTTTATTTTAACAGTGATAATGACAATTATCACTTATTCGGCATCTACTCTGCTGCTGATATTCTACTTGGTAATTTACATATATTATTTCATGACATATAACCTTTAAAATAGCTCCATGCATGCAGTGTAGACATGCATCTCTATTTAACAACAAGAAAAATTGAAGCTCAAAGAATATAAATATAGAGAGCAATAGACAGACACAGGTTCTCAGACCTAGTATGTCTAACTACACAATTTGCTTTTGTCACTATGCTTCAGAGAAAGGGGGTGGTGGTGGTCAAAAATTGAAGATAGGTTGGTCTGTTGAGGGAGTGGGGGACACTGAGATGACAGTCCTAATGAAGTCCAGTAAGACTGAGTGTTATCCTCTGAGAACCTGATGCAACAGTGAGGTCTTATAAAGCAAGGTGTCTGAACAGGTGATACATTCCAAACCAATGGGCTGAATCCTAATGTAAAACACACTTGTCTAAGAAGGAAAGAGAGAGGGAAACTGAACAAGTATGTGCAGAACCTGGGGAAACAGGGGAAAAAATGTAAGAGCCTAGGAAAAAGGAAGAAAACTAGAATCTGGTTACCAGAACAAAAGAAATTAGAGACGTGGTAAGCATCAGTATGGAACCAGGGTGATATTTAATAATGGAGGAAGGATGCAGAGTGTCAAGTTCTGATTTTGAGGCCTGGATTCAAAATCTAGATCTGACATTTTACCAGCTTTAGTTAAGCATGCTAAACTTTTGTCTATACATCTGCAAAATGATAATTATATTACCTTCCTAACTCCTATGATTGTTATGAATGGAGATAAGATTTATAAATGTTCTGTCCCTGGGACCTTGTAGTTGAAAACAGAAGGAAATTATAGAAGTAGCATTATGATAAGCAATTAGATGTATTTACACAACCAAAAATGTTGGGAGAGAGCACAATCTACTCAGTAGTGACACATCTTTCTTTATGTAGGAAATGATTTTTCTCTATGATAACTGCTGAAAATGTATTTTATATCATTATATACCATATAGAATTGTCAATTAGTTTTCACAATTAATATAACAGATTTATTATACTATCATCTATCACATTTTGATTTATGTATTTCCTTTTTACCTCTTTGGAGGTGATTTGAAATGTTGAGGAGGGGCCAATCTCTACATATGTTAGTAGGTACATGCTCCCATGTTTCACAACCCATTCTCTTACTAGCTTGCTTTCCTTTTTCATTTTAATGGAAAATTTCCATATAATGAAATGCATAGATTTTAAATGCACAGTTTGATTAGATTTGACAACTGCACACACAATTATCAACCAATTCTATCACTCCTAGAATTTCCTAACACCCCCTTCTAGGCAAACTTCCCCGAGAAGCAATTACTGAAATGTTTTATCTCACCATAGATAATTTTTGCTTTTAATGCTTTTATATAAATGGAATCACATTTTACATTTTATTTTGTAAAGCTTGTTCCATTCAGCATAAGGTTTTTGAGAGTCACTCCACTGTGCACAGTAGCAGCTTGTTTCTATTTATTGCAAAGTAGTATACAATTCTTTTTATACACAACTGGATTTGGTTTGCTAATATTTTGTTGAGGAATTCTGGACTTACGGTCATGAGAGATAATGGTCTATAATGGTCTATATGTTCTTCTTTCTTTTTATGTCCTTTTCTGGTTTGCTATCAGGGTAATCCTGGTCTCATGAACAGAGGAAATGTTGCTTCTGATCTGATTACTGTTACTTTTAAATATTCTTTATTAACTTGTCATATCAGACATTTAGTCATTAGCTTGCAAATTTATAATTTTTATATGCATTAGGTTAATTATCATTTGTTTCTCAGTTACTTTAAACATTTTTATTGATCTCAGCTCTTTGGTCAGTGAAAATTTTAAGTGAAATTCTAACTTAATTTATAATGAGAATATTTTTTGTAATTAACATAGCTTAATTGTGTTTTGGTTTGAAAGTACAGTTTGTATGATACTATTTCTGTACACTTGTTGAGACTTCTTTTATGCTGAGAATGTTTTTTCTTTGTTTGCTTCTTTCTATTTTATGTAAATAGTTAAAGTGCAATTGAAAGAATTTTTATTCTCTAATTGATGTGTCCAAAGTCCATATGTTTGTTTGGTCAACTTTCTTAAATGTGTTCATTAAATTTGGCAAATATTGCAATTATCAAGCTCATCTAAACAAGAAAGAAATTTGCTAAAATCACATGCCATGATGATGAATTCATTAACTTCTCTCTATAATTCTATCAATTTTACTTAATATATTTTGATACTATTTTAGTAATTGCATAACTATTTTAGATTGCTATATCATCTTAGTGAATTAAACAATTTATGTTTAAATGATAAAATATACATACATCAGCTTACTTTTGATTATTATTTGCCCAATATTTTCTATCCTTTAACATTTAAATCCTGCATCCTTATAATTTAGATGTGTCTCTTTTTAAAAAAATAAAGTTTATTGTTAATCTGAGTATCTATATTTTCTAATTGATGAATTAATTCACTTATGTTTAATGTGATTACTGATATATTTAGACCTGACAAAAGGTTGAAGGATAAAGTAGATACAGAAGATATATTTCAAATTAAAAATAAGGATATCAAGTCAAGATTTTTAAAAAGGGTAAAAAAACAGAAACAAACATTAAAAAAAAGGAACAAAAGAGCACATTACAAGAAAGGAAAATTACAAATCATTATCTCTCATGAAAATAGATACACAATTCCTCCACAAAGTATTAATGAAGCAAATCTAATAATGTATAAAAAATAATTATACCCTATAACCAAGGGATTTATTCCAGATAGGCAAAGTTGGGTCAACATTTGAAAAATCAAATAATGTAATTCATCACCTCAACAGACTAAAGTAAAACAAAATCATGTGATCATATCAATATATACAAATACAAATAATTTAACAAATACAACAGCTATTCATGATAAAAAAATAAGAACACACAACCAACTAGGAATAGAGGAGACCATCCTTAACTTGATAAGGAACATGCACAAAACACCTACAGCCAGTGTCTTATTTAATGGTTAAGAAACTAAGGGCTTTTCAAATATCATTAAAAACAAAAAGGATGCTCTCATTCACAGCTCCTATTAAACATTCTACTGGAAGTCTTGGCTAATGATACATAATAAGAAAAGTAAATTAACAGTATAAGATTGAAAAGGAAGAAATATACCTGTTCTTGTTCACAGAGGATATGACTTTTTAATTGATGAAACACTCCTGGAACTAACATGTGCCTAGTTCCTTAGTTTCTTCCTCATAGCAAGGTTGCAGGATTCAAGGTTAATATATAAATTCAATTGATCTCCTATGTAACAGCAATAAACAATTATAATTTGAAATAAAAAAACAATATCATTTACATTAGCAAAATAAATATTTATGTATAAATCTAACAAAATATTTACAAGATCTATGGGGGAAAACAATAAAACTGCAATGAAAGAAACAAAGATTGAAATAAATGGAGAGAAACCCATATTAATGTATAAGAAGACTCATAAATTAAGAGCGATAATTTAATAACTCTTAAATTATTAAGATTTCAATCCTTCCAAACTTGATCTACAAATTCAATATGATCCCAATCAAAATACCAGCAAGTTATTTTGTGCAAACCAACAAAATGATACCAAAGTTTATATGTAAAGGCAAAATATACAAAACAGTCAACACTGAACAAGATCAAAGACTGAGGACTGACACTACCCAAATTCAAGATGGTAATGGCAAAAGAATAGACCATCACATCAATAGAAAAGAATAGGGATCCCAGAAAAAGACACATACAAATATGCCACCTGACTTTGACAAGGGAACAAAGGCAATTCAAAGGAGAAAGGATGGTCTTTTCAACAAATGGTCCTGGACCAACTAGACATGCAAACGCAGGACAAAAAGAGTATATAGAAAGGAAAAATTAACTCAAAATGCCCAGTAAGCCTAATGTAAAACACAAAACTATGCAACATCTAGAAGACAACACAGGAGAAAATCGAGGTGGCCTTGTGTTTGGTGATGAGTTCTTAGATACAACAGCAAAGAACTGTCAATGAAAGAAAAAACTGATAAATTAAGAACTTCTATTTTGTGAAAGAAAGGTTTAAATATCTGTAAAACACTTATCTGACAAAGGACTTACATCCAAAATATACAAAGAACTCTTGAAAGCTGACAGTAATAAAAGAATCAATTCAGTTTAAAACTTAGTAAAAGATCTGAACAGACACCTCACCAGAGAAAATATACAGATGGGAAATAAGCATGTGAAAAATGCTCAATATCATATCTCATTAGGAGATTACAATTTAAAACCAGACATCACTGTATACCTATGAAAATGGTTAAAATCCAAAACAAAGATGGCAGCAAATTCTGACAAGGTTGTGGACCAATATGGATTTTCAGTCATTGCTAGAAGAAATCGAGAATGGTATAGGCATTTTGTGACACACTTTGGTAGTTTCTTTCCTAATTAAACATAGCCTTACCATACAATCCAGCAACCAAACTACTAGGTATTTGCCCAAATGAGTTGAAGACTATTGTTCATGCAAAACCTGCATGTTTATAGCAGTTTTATTGAAAACTGTAAAAAAACTGGGAGTGATGAAGATGTCCTTCAATAGGTGAATGGTTAAACAAGTTGTGGTACATATATAATGGAATATTATTTGATGAAAAAATAAAAGAGCTACTGAGCCACAAAATGACACAGAGCAAACATAAGTACATATTGCTCATTAAAAGAAGCCAGACTACAAAGGCTACTATACAAATGGTAAAAAGATCAGTGGTTCACAGCAATTTAGGTGGAGGAAATAGATGGCTGGGTAGGCACAGCATGGAGCAATGTTAGGGCTGTCAAAATATTCTATATGATACTGCAATGGTGGATACATGACATTACATATTTGTCAAAACCTATAGAACTGTATGTAAAATGCAAAGAGTGAAGCCTACTAAGGTAAACTATGAACTTTAATTAATAATGTATCAATATTGGTTCAACAATAGTAATAAAATGTACCCCCTTACTGCAAGATGTTAATAATAGGGGAAATGTGTGGGAGCAGGGGGCAGAGTCATGAGGGTAGAATGTGGGAGCTTTCTGTACTTTCTGTACAATTTTACTCATGTTGGCATTACACATGCTTAATTCTTAAACATGTGTAATGTTTTTAATTCTGGATTATTAATAACAGACTTAATTTTGCTTTCCTGTGTGTGTGTGTCTGCGTGTTTGCATTGACAACAGTAGATTTTTACATACATGTTTATTTCCTTTGTGCAATTTCTCCTGGATTTGTTCATCATCTCATTTTAGCACTGTTTCAGCATTCTTTCAGCATTGTTTTCAGTGAAAGTTTATTGGTAAATCTTGGAACTTTTATTTCCATGAGAATAATATCATTCTTCCCTAAAATTGAAATGGACAGTAAATGCTACATGAATTATATGATGAAGATAATTTTCATTCAAAACTAAGAAACATATACAACTTGCTTGTTTTTAGTTTATTTCATTTCTTGCTTTTGAGAAGACTGAAGTGGATATGACACTTGCTATTTTTAAGTGACTTGTTCTTTTCTTCTGGAAGCTATCTTTGTCTTTGATATACTTATATAGTGCTATATTGTATCTGAGCACGGGTTTTTACTTAACCCTTCTATTTGGCACTCTACAAGACTCTGAATTAGATCAGTCATCTTTCCTCAATTCTAGGATTGCATCTCCATTATTTCTTCAAATTATTTCCTTCTTTCCACATTTTTCTTCCCATCTTGTTCCTGTTTTTAGAAACTTCTAATTCTATTCTCTACATATCTTAAATTTCTTTAATATTTTCTATTTCTATATTACACCCTGATTTGGGGTGGAGAGTTTCTCAATCTGATCTTCTAAGTCAATAATTCATTTTTAACTCTATCCTTTCTACTATCAACCTTTTTCATTGTGTTCCTTATCATTAATGGGTTTATTTAGTTTTAATTACTATTTCTTTAACATTGGTAATAAAATATCTTCTAGTATATTTTTATTATGCTTATAAACCTTATATAAATTCTTCATGTTTCTGCTCACATATTCAGATAACCAGATACATGCTGTCCAGTCTGTTGTTTTTCCCTTTGAAATAGTTTCCTGTGTTTTTCCTTATTTTGGACTGTGAGCACATTGTCCTCATAGGTATTGATTACTTCCTCTCATACTGTACACTGGAAATGGGAGGTCAGAAAATATTCTGTGTTAGCTCTGGTAAAATGAAGGAAAGGAAAGGGATTTGGCTTCTACAGAGAATAACCCAATTGTGACCTAATTGCAAGAAACAGTCTTCTGGCTCAGGTCTCACCATTGGTTTTAGTCAGAAATAGCACAGGGAGGATGCTGACTCTAGAATCCAATCTAAGAGTCATGGATACGTGGAGTGGTAGGAAAGGAAGAGTGAATGCTGAGGCATGACCAACACCTCCCCCATTCATTTTCACTAATTTTTCAACCCAGTAAGCCCATTCCACAGCCTTTATCTTGACCTTGTGGATCTCACATTCAGAGATCCTTTTGAGAAGGCAGACAATAATTCAAAGGCAACAGAGGGAAAAACAAACAGCAGGACTTAAACCACTTTTTTTCCAGTTAATTTTCTCATTCTGTCCCAGGCTAGGGCTACCACTCACCACTTCACAAACTCCAAAGTTCAAACAGCTTTCTAACTTGCCAGTGGTTTCTCAAGTTTATTTCTGCTTCTACTACAGATGCTGTTGTTGAAACATTATTCTCTTGGTTCTATGTTTCTCTCTAGAATTGCTCTCAAGATTGATCTTAGAGGTAAGAACCTGCTGCCTGTATTAAATTCACATTTAGTCTGCAGGTAACTCAGACTATTTCCTTGTCATATCTGCATCATTATCATTTTGCAAAGTACCTGGATCTTTAGGAGTCCTCAAGTATATTACATGAAGATCATGCGCTCATGCGCATGATCATGCGCGCATATATATTTATGCATATATATATATGTATAAATACTTCTCCAGTAGTTTTAGTTATAAGATATATATATATGAGATATATATATAATTTCATTTTTTTGTTTGTTTTCACTTCTACAATAGGTATATTTTGCTCCAATTGGGAATTTTCAAACCAGAGTAAGAGGAACCAGAATCCAGATTCTTTGCCTCCTGGGTCTCTGTCCTTTCACCGTGCTACAGGAATTGGCTTTAGCTTCTAAATTCTGGTTATAATTTCAGCATGATTATATTAAATGAGGGAAGGTATTTTGTCTTATTAGCTCCCAAATAAAAATATTTACCAGATCTTAGCTATCACCATAAAAATAAAATCCGACTTCCGGAGAAGATGGCGGCTTAGTAAGACACGCGGGTCTTAGTTCCTCCTCCAGAAAAGCAACTAAAGAAACAGAAACAATACAAAACAGCTCCTGGAGTCACGACAGAGACCAAAAGACAGCGTACCCCATTCTGGAACGGCTGAACGGGCAGGGAGAATCCGCTGCGGTGAGATACCCGAGGGGCGCGTGTTTTCCCGCCAGGGAGGCTGGCGACTGGGGTCCCCTCCACGCACGTGGCTCCCCAGTCTGACTGGGAACGTTGGATAGCAGGGCCCTCCTGTCACGTTTGGCGTCTCGGGTCAGCTGGGCAATTTGGACTGGCACTCCCCCAAGCCGCGGCAGCCAGCGACCCCCGCCTCCACGCACGGTTTCCCGGGCCGACTGCCCCGCAGACAGACGAGCGCCACAAGCGCCACCTACTGGGCAAGAAAAGAAAAACAGAGCCCAGAGATTTCACAGAAAAACCTTTCAACCAGCTGGGTCCCACACCCAGGGAAATCTGATCAAATGCCCAGACACCAGCAGAAAATAATGGATGATGCTTGGAAAATTGAAGATATGGCCCAGTCAAAGGAACAAACCAATAGTTCAAATGAGATACAGGAGCTGAGACAACTAATGCTGAATATACGAACAGAAATGGAAAAACTCTTCAAAAACCAAATCAATAAATTGAGGGAGGACATGAAGAAGACATGGGCTGAACAAAAAGAAGAAATAGAAAATCTGAAAAAACAAATCACAGAACTTATGGGAGTGAAGGACAAAGAAGAAAAAATGGAAAAAACAATGGATACCTACAATGGTAGATCTAAAGAGACAGAAGCTACAATTAGTGAACTGGAGGATGGAACATCTGAGTTCCAAAAAGAAACAGAAACTATAGGGAAAAGAATGGAAAAACTTGAGCAGCAGATCAGGGAACTGAATGACAATATGAAGCGCACAAATATACGTGTTGTGGGTGTCCCAGAAGGAGAAGAGAAGGGAAAAGGAGGAGAAAAACTAATGGAAGAAATTATCACTGAAAATTTCCCAACTCTTATGAAAGACCTAAATTTACAGATCCACGAAGTGCAGCGCACCCCAAAGAGAATAGACCCAAATAGGCGTTCTCCAAGACATTTATTAGTTAGAATGTCAGAGGTCAAAGAGAAAGAGAGGATATCTTGAAAGCAGCAAGAGAAAAACAATCCATCACATACAAGGGAAACCCAATAAGACTATGTGTAGATTTCTCAGCAGAAACCATGGAGGCTAGAAGACAGTGGGATGATATATTTAAATTACTAAAAGAGAAAAACTGCCAACCAAGACTCCTATATCCAGCAAAATTGTCCTTCAAAAATGAAGGAGAAATTAAAACATTTATAGACAAAAAGTCACTGAGAGAATTTGTGACCAAGAGACCAGCTCTGCAAGAAATACTAAATGGAGCACTAGAGTCAGATACGAAAAGACAGAAGAGAGAGGTATGGAGTAAAGTGTAGAAAGAAGGAAAATCAGATATGATATATATAATACAAAAGCCAAAATGGTAGAGGAAAATATTATCCAAACAGTAATAACACTAAAAGTTAATGGACTGAATTTCTCAATCAAAAGACATCGAATGGTAGAATGGATTAAGACCCAGAAATACCACTGCTAGGTATCTACTCAAAGGACTTAAGGGCAAAGACACAGATGGACATTTGCACACCAGTGTTTATAGCAGCATTATCTACAATTGCAAAGAGATGAAAACAGCCAAAATGTCCATCAACAGACGAGTGGCTAAACAAACGGTGGCGTATACCTCCGATGGAATATTATGCAGCTTTAAGACAGACTAAACTTATGAGACATGTGATAACATGGATGGACCTAGAGAACATTATGCTGAGTGAGTCTAGCCCAAAACTAAAGGACAAATACTGTATGGTCCCACTGATGTGAACCGACATTCGGGAATCAGCTTGGAATATATCATTGGTAACAGAGACCAGCAGGAGTTAGAAACAGGGTAGGATGGTGGGTAATTGGAGCTGAAGGGATACGGACTGTGCAACAGGACTAGATACAAAAACTCAAAAATGGACAGCACAATAATACCTAAGTGTAATGTAACTAGGTTGGAACACTGAATGAAGCTGCACCTGAAATATGGTTTTTTGTTTGTTTGTTTGTGTGTTTGTATCTTTTATTTTTGTTTTTTTCTTTTTCCTTTTTATATATATATATTTTTTATTAGTATTATTATTTTAATTCTCTTCTCTATATTAACATTCTATATCTTTTTCTGCTGTTTTACTAGTTCTTTTCCTGAATCGATGCAAATGTACTAAGAAATGATGATCATACATCTATGTGATGATACTAAGAATTGCTGAGTGCATGTGTAGAACGGAATGATTTCTAAATGTTGTGTTAATTTCTTTTCTTTTTTTGATTAATAAAAAAAAATTTTTTAAAAATAAAATAAAATAAAATAAAATCCATAGCCAATGTGTATCATTGACTTTATTTTATATCATCTTTTAAAATGCACATGAACAAGCAAGGGATATCCTACAACACTGAGGCTATTTTCCCCACTACACTCTTTTATTATCATGACAGGTTGTAAGATATTTTAAGGGGGGAAATAATGGATTGATAACAAGTGTGCAACCCATAACTTCCATGATAATAAATTAGGGAGCTCTAACTGCCAAGCTATGAAACCCAATTGAGGGGCAGAGACCCCTGAAACTAAAAACCACAACAACCACTAAAACTGATGTAGTAATAAATTTGTTGAATAAAAACCAGGAAGTTGGTAATAGTGTATTCAAAAATGCCATTTGTGGAAGCAACCTCTAAAGGTATGTAAAACAAACACTGCAATGAAAAGGTAACATCTTTCCCAGTTATGCCAAAATGGGTAGAGAAACAACATGAATGAATAGGATTTAACCAATACAAATGAACAGGGTTCATTCTGTATATATTAATCCTGTGTTAGGCTCTACCTGAAGAGCTTATATCTCTGCTCAAAATTAGAGAGAATTTGCTTTGTGTTGGACATGTGTTCCTATATTTGGATAGAATATGGGGAGGTATAGCATGGGAATGGAGATGAAGATATGTCTCTTCGGATAAGAATGCAAGATGCATCTCTTTATTTAGAGGTCAGAGGTAAGATCAAATATAGAGATCTTATGGCACAAATAAAATGGTATTTTTACAGATCTTGGGTGTTCACTTCCATGAGTTTTGACAATTGTAATATACCTGTGTTAACAATTGCCTATGTAAGATATTTGTTTGTCTCTTTCAGTCAGTCCTCAGCAACAGGTAGTCTCATCCTGATTTACATCATCTAGATTAGTTTTGCCATCTCTAAATTCCAGAAAAATAGAATCACACAGACTTTTACATCTGGGCAAGATGGAATAACCAGGACTGGATCTACCTTTCCACTTCACACAATCAAAATTTAAAACAAAATACAGGTTCACTTCCTGGAGCCTCTCCATGCCAAAAAAATAATAATAACACATTTGTCAATATTACACATCAGGCAATGCTATGATAAAAAAAATTCCTGAGAAATAAGAAACACATAAGATTTATAATTCTTCTGGCTTTGTGCTATAAGGGATGGAGAACCCACACAGAGCTAAAAAACACTGAGTTAAAGCCATAGTTCTGAGTCCAGGGAGTTCAAAGTGGTTGCAATTTGTAGAGAAAAGTACGAGAACAAAAAGTGTTGATAGGGGCAGGATTTGGGAGATTTGCAAAGGATCTTCTTAAAGTATTCAGTAGAGTACTGATCAAAGAATCGATGTGTGTGTGAGTACCTAAAAGGGTCTTTCTTTATGGTAAGGGGTAATTATCCTTAAAGACTGTTCCTGTCTTACATAACATACCTTAAAAGCAAGACCTAAACAGATTAAACTGCTTCCAAATCACTTAAAGGGATTCCCCCCAAAAAATAATAAATATTTGTAAGAATAATATAATATTCAGGACTGAAAAATGTGAAGTCCACAGTATCTATCATCAAATAAAAAATTACCACAGCATCTACCATCAAATAAAAAATTATCAGGCATGCAAAGAAGCAAGAAAAATATGATCAAAAATGAAGAGAAAAATCAGTCAATTAAAATCCATCCAGAAATGGCACAGGTGTTAGGAGAAATTTTAAAGTTTTTTTAAAAATCCAGTATGCTAAGAAAGGTTGAGAAAATGCTGAACATGTTAGAGACATTAGATATATAAAAACTACAGATAAGATTTACAGTGAGTGAGAAAGAAAATACCCTAGTTCAGATCAATGGTAGATAAGGCATTGCAGAAAACTGTACTAGTGAATTTAAACACACTGTGATAAAAACTATCCAAAATGATAAAAACAGCCTAAAACCAAACAAACAAAAAAGAACAATGCATCTGTGAGAGGGGCTATAACTTTAAGTGAACATAAAATATATGTAATTCGTGTCCCTAATGAAGGATAGGGGCAGAAAATTATTTTTAGATAAAATGGGCCCCACATTTCTAAAGCTGAAGAAAATTATAAATCAAAATCCACCCACAAGAAAACTAAGCAATATATAGCCAAACTTCTCCAAAAAAGGGGGGGATAAAGAGAAATCTAAATAAGACAGAGAATAAAAACTCATTACATACAGAGGAATAAAGAAAAAGACCCATTTCTTGCAAAAAGCAATGCAAGAGAAAATTCAGGAGGCATATTTTTCAAGTGCTCTATGTATATATAATTTGAATTCTGTATCCAGAGAAAATGTTTTTAAAATAAAGTGGTGACAAAGAATTTTTCAGAGATACAAAACCTGAAGATATTCATCACTAAGAGAAATTTTACAGCAATTCCTTCAGGAGGAACTAAAGAATGATTCTAGAAATTTTTATGTACACAACAGAACGCAGAACTCCAAAAATAGTAAACCACATAGGTAAATACACAGGGACCTCTCCCTCCTACACTCCATAATAGAAATGAGGCCTATCAGTATTATGAAATCCTTCATGGGAAGGACACAATCCTCATTCCAATCATGAGAGCCAATAGACTGAGGGGCATTTAACAAAATAATCGATAAATAATTTTCAACAGTTTGTAGGTCATGAAAAACAAGGAAAGACTAAGGATCATCTTTTTTTTTTACTCCATGTTCATTTTTCTATGTTTCTCCTTCTCTGATTTCTGTTAGGCAGATCTCATGGTTTGTTTTTTATTATATCTTCTGTATTTTTAGCCTTAGCTCCAGAGGTGTGTGGGGGGGTAAAGTTTACTTTATAGATTACAGTAAGAATCTTTGTAATTATTGTCTACATTCAAATAATTAGCTATTTAACAAACAATATAATTTCATTTAACTTCCTACACTTTTTTCTTTTTATTTCATAATTTATTTCTACAAAGATTATAATCTCCAGAATAAATTAATTTGCTTTAAGCAATAAATATATGTTTTTATAGTCAATATTAAAAAATTATTTGTAATTTTAAATATAAGATTGAAATAAAAGGTTTCCTATATTTACCCATGCCTTTGCCATTTCTGGTTAAATGGTTAAATTCCTTCCAACACTTTTGAGATTTCATATGGTAACATTTCCTTTAGTCTATACAAGGTCTTTGAGCATTTCTTAGAATTTGGGTTTGTTGGAGATACATTCTCTCATCTTTTGCCTGTGAAAATGTCTTTTTCACCTTCTTTTTTTTTTTTTAAAGAAATTTTTTTCTGCTGTTTTTTTTTTTTTTTTTTGCATGGGCAGGCACCGGGAATCAAATCCGGGTCTCTGGCATGGCAGGCAAGAACTCTGCTACTGCACAACCACTGCCCGCCGCTTTTTCACCTTCATTTTAAAAAATCATCTTTGGAAATAATTTCAAACTTAAATGTTGTAAAAATTATAGAAAAGTACAAAACAATATGTGCATGTTTTACCTACATTCATGTATTAACATCTCATCCCTCCTGCTTTATTCTTTTCTATCATATATCTCTATATAATTTTTTTTGAAATTATTTATTATAAGTTATGTACATTATGTCCCTTTATATCTATGTAGATTTCCTATATAAAGGAATATTACCTTACATAACCACAGTATGTTTGTCAACTTTAGTAAATTTAACTTTGACTCAATACATTTATCTCATGCATCATTTGTATACTAATTTAATTTAATTGATCAAATAATGTTCCACCTCTAGTACACACTCCAGTCTAGGGTAAAATACTGAATTTAGTCATTGTATGTCTTTCATCTTCCATTAATTTGAAACAAATGCTCATTCTTTGTCTTTTATAATATTGACTATGATCAATAACACAGCTCTCCACAGATTCCCATGCTCTAATCCCTGGAACATGTGATTATGTTATGATACATGGCAAATGGAATGTTGTAGATTTAATTAAGGTTACAGACTTGAACATAGGGAGAGTAGCCTGGATTATCTAGGGGCCCAATCTAATCACCTGAACCCTTTAAAGCAGAAGGCTCTCTCTAGTTGGCATCAGAAGGATGCAGCAGAAGGGGTGGTCTGAAACATTTGAAGTGTGAGAGGGATTAGATGACGGGTGTTGGAAAGGGGTCCAATGAAAAGTATGAGATGGAGGAGCCTCTAGGAGGAAATACTGGCCCCCACCTGACAGTCAGCTATGAAATGGGGACCACAGTCCTACAACCATAAAGAAATGAATTCACCCAGCAACCTTAATGAGTCTGGAAGCAAATTAATGTCCAGAGCATTCAGAAGGAAAACTATCCCCGCTGAAATTAATTTCAGCCTGGTGGGATTCTATGCAGAAGACCCAGCTGAGCCATGCTGTTTGCAGACTTCCAGGCTATAGAATCGTAAGACAAAAAAATGCATGTTGTTTTAAGCTTTCAAATTTTTGGTAATTGTGTATAGCAGTGTAAGAAAACAAATACCATAAATATTGCTGAAATGTTTCTATAGCATTGTAGAGAATTCTAATATCCAGAGTTTTTTTTTTCTTAAAAACTGGGCACTTAAGCTGCTAGCATATTTATTATTACTAAAATTTTGTGATAAACATAATTGCATTTTGTTCCTTCCTCAAATCATGCTATCTTATTTATTTATTTATTTATTTATTTTGGTTTCCTTAAATTCTCTCTGGAACAATATGAGATACAAATAAAATATTTTACATCATAGTCTTTGTTACAGCAAGCATATTATAATTGCTTATTTGCCTATATGTATGTTTTGTTAAGCCATAAGCTCATCAAGAGAAGAAGTTGTGAAATATCTTCATCATTTCTATATCCCTAATTCCCTGAATAGCTTCTGCTACACAGAGGGCATTCAATAAATGTTTAATGAATGAATGCCCACATTCTTTATAATTTATCCAAAAAAAATCAGCATCTACTTGGGTTCTGTACTCTAGTAACATGTTACATTACAATATAATACACACATATATATTCCAGTCTAGTTTAATACTTATTAAGCAAATAAAGTCTAAGATGACAGAATGAGCAGAAGACTCTTTATGTTTCATCAGATTTCAGTGAGAATTGATTTATTAACCTAAAATGCTTTGGATTTTTGTATGAAAAGTGAAAATAATGTAAGTCATGATTATTCAAATATTATATATCATGCCATGTTTCACTTTAATTCCCTGTCCCAAAGGAAGTCATTCCCGTGGATTTTTTAAATTTTCCTTATCATGAATATTACATTAGCTTTCCACTTATAAGTTCTGACACCTTTTTCTTCAAACTCATTTCTTAAGTTTCAAACAAATTGCATTAATGAAATTTCTTTCAGTACAATCACAAAGTCTAAGCAGCCTAGTCCAGCCAGAATTATGAGACTACTGCTGAATTTCTGAGCAAAAAAACCATTCATCTTCAAAACTCTGAAATTATATCTTCCTTAGGATAAAAAGGGGAATTTGTTTTAACCTCACACCAAATAACTTTGTCAGGAGAAATTTACTGCATTTTGAAGCACCGTAAGATAAGCATATTTTGATATGGGCTGCAATTTCTTTTCTGCAAGCCAGTATTTATTTAAGACTTCTTTGCTTTCTCTGTGCATATTTCTGGCTTCTCCCTCCCAAACTGTTTGCTGTTTTATAGAAAATGAAAATATGTTTGCAGAAATTGCATATAAAACCATTTATTGAGACTTAAATCTACTGCAGCTGATTTTTTTTCTCTGAACTTCATAGTTACAGTTCTTTCCATCCCTCCATCCCCATTCCTCCTCATCAATCAGGCTTTTGTATAATTAACATCCTCTGTCTAATACACCCTGAGTCTGTCATTCAATCTGACAGTCTTGGTAGGACAGTGAGGCAAAGTTCAGCTTTATAATGCACCTCTAGAGATGTAGAAAGAAATAACAGTTTCAAGCCCAGCATCCAAGAGCATTTATATTGTGTATGTAAGGTAAAAATAAAAGACAATTTTTGCATATTCTATCAGTGAGAATTTAAGTTTGACTGCATACAATAGAAACTCAAAATAATAATAACTTAACCAAAATAGGGTGTTTTGATTTTATGTAACAAAATCCAGGTATTAGCAGGTTCAAACGGATACAGCAGTACCATAACCACAGTTGTCTGCTTCCAATACTGAAGGAGACAACTCTGCTGCTCTGTCATCCCTGGGATGCAGTATAATAAGCCAGAGGGTAAGACAGAGAAGAAATGCCTTGACCCCACTGACCTCACCATTTAAACAACTGCTCCAGAAAATATACCCATTGCTTTCCCCTATATTCCATGGACTAGAACAGAATAAGGTTTCTTACCTGACTGCAAATGGGCATGAAAACATGGTCTCTATCTAAAATCTGCAGATTTTGTTTCTGAAGGGGGAGGACAGAAAAAGCACTCTGCACCTTAGGCATCAAAGTGAAAAACATCCAAGACCCAAAATATGTTTCAAATTTAACAGGCTCCTTTGTATAAGTATAGGATATGAGAAGCCATCATAATAATTTTAAATATCCATCACTATATCTTGCTGTTTGCATCTGAAAAATTTATTTCAAATCTCTGTTTATGAGGTCTACCCTAATTTAAGCCATCATAATTTCTTGCCTAGACTATGACAACAGGCAACCAACTGGATTCCCAGTTTTCACTGTTGGTTCCTTTTATTTTATTATCCACACAACAGCCACAGTGACCTAAAAATTAAGCAATTCATCATTCGGGCTTAAAATTCCTCAACAACTTCCAATTTTCCTTACAATAAAATTGCAGCATCATGGTCTTCAAACATTTTATAGCCTTTCCTCTAATTTCCAACTCCACCATTAGTTCCCTTTCTCTTCTTCTCACTGATCAAAACAGCTTGTTCTTCACTTTGTTTCTTAATCACACCAAGCACTTTCACTTATTAGGACTTTTCTACTTTCTCTTCACTTTGCCTCAAAGAATCTTAACATGCTTCAGTTTATCCTGCTGCTTCTTATTCCTTAGCTTTCTGTATCAATGACAGTCAGGCTGTCTGATCAATCTAATCCTAAATACAGCCCTTTCTCCAGCCCCTTATTTGCTACTGTTCACCCCATTTGCTCTCTTCAGACCACCTACCAAAATGCAAAATCATTTTATTTACCTATGCAAACTTTTTGGAATTTTAATTTGAGAACAGTATTAGATTTAACAAAAAGTTGTGAAGATAACATAGAAGGTTCCCATACACCCCTCACCCAATTTCCCCTATTGTTTATATCTTACATTACTATAGTACATTTGTCACAACTAATGAACCAATATTGATATATTCTTATCAACCAAATTCCATAATTTATTTGGATTTTATTAGTTTTTCTCTAATATCTTCTCTCTACTGTAGGGTCCCCATCCAGGATGACTTTAGTTGCCATTACTCATTATGCTTCTCTGGGACACGAGTTTCTTAGACTTCCTTGTTTTTGGTGATCTTGAGAGATTTGAGGAGTACAGGTCAGGTGTTTTGTAGACTATCTCTCTATTTGAGTTTGTCTAACAGATTTTCAGGAAAAGATCAAGGTTATGGGATCTGGGGAGGAAGAAAGCAGATGTAAAGTGCCAGTCTCAACACATCCTGTGAAAGGTCCTGACTATCAATATGACTTATCACTGGTGATGTTAACCTTCATTCCCTGCCTGACGTAGGGTTTGTCAGGTTCTCCACTCTAAAGTTTCTTTTTGTCTTCCTTTTCTTAATGTACCCAGTGGAAGTAAGTCACTATGTGTAGGCCAAACTTCCGGAGTCAGAGTTATGCTCCATCTCTTGAGTAGAGTATCTACATAAATTATTTGAAATTTTTCTGCATGGGAGTCTTGTGTATTTGCCTTTACTTATTTATTATGTATTTGTTGATTCAACCATTTAGTTCTGTCTTATGAACTCATTGATATTTATTTCATACTTTGAGTTACAATCCAATACTATGTCAATAATTCAATTGCTCAAATTATTTCAGGTTTGGCCACTGGGAGCTCTTTCACTTAGCTTCTGTGTCCCTTTGACATACTCCAATTGTTGTACTGTTTGTTTGAGTATTTTTTTACTTCATGTTAATATAAGAAGAATCTACAGGCTCTGGGCACTGAGTTTGCTTGCTGCTACCAGGCTGTTACTGCTTCAAGACTCCCTCAGTGGGCAGAGCCAGGAAGTATGGGTGTGTAACATTAATTCATGTAAATACGTGTATCTATGACTGTTTCCATCAGTATCTATATTAAGTGAAATATAAGTTCATACCAAAGTCTCTGGTATTAATACAGTATATTTGGATCACTGCAGCCCTTTTACCTTATTTGTAAATTCTTAATTCAAAATTAAGAGAGATAACTCCTATTTGCTATCCATTTACTTATTCATTCAATCATAGCATACATGCACAGTGGTTGTTTTTTTCCCTGTGAGGAAAAAAATTACCAGAGTAAAATGCGAACATTTTCATGGATGTTCCTTTTGGGTTTAGATCTACACTTTCCATTCACTTCTATAGTTACTTAGTTGCCTCATACTCTTCGGTGCCATTATGTCATATATTTTTAATAAAGCTTATCTGTATAATACTTATTGTTCTCTCACCAACAACTAAACTGAAAGATTTGTGATGGTTTATAGATTTTTTTCTTGCCATTTTTACTGCAACTAGAATAATGACTAGGAAAGAGTAACTTCTGTAAAACTACAGTATTGAGTAGAAGAACTAATGAATTCTTTATAGACCTACAATCTAAAGTCATATTGGTCTTACCAATGTTTGACCTGTGAGAGAATTTATCAAGTGTCAGGAACCCTTAGCTCCTTTTGCTTTCTTGTGCACACCATCAAGGAGTTCTTCACCCCTTATTTTAACTGCACAACATGATACAATATCCCCATCTTTCTTTCTTCACCCTTGGTGCCCTTATGGAAAAGCTCAATGCCTTATTTTAATGTTTTTTTCTAATATTCACAGATGCAATGAGTTGGGTAGTAACATGTCACAAAATATGGGGTGGTGATAGAATTTCCAAACTTTAGGACATAGCACTTGTCACCAGTCGGTACTTCCTGACTCCCTTAATTGGGGAATACAGAGATAATTTCATCCCAACTAGATTTGTGCTCCATTTTTAATCTCTGTGCAACCATCTTAGCAAACTTCAATGTCCTGGGTTATGTCAACTCCTTTCTTAATGCAAAACCAGGAGTTGGTCTGAGAATCCAACTGCGACAGGGCTGGTAATGGGGTATGAATGGAAGCTCATTTATAATACTCTTTCTATTCATGTGCATGTCTGGGGGCAGACCCACATGACTCCCATGCCCCAATGTACTTACTGAGCAATATATCAGTTATCTTACCAGAAAATATCTGCCCTATGATATTCCTAAAGATTTGGAATTCCCCAAGCCAGGCAGTTGGATACCTGAAACATAGTTTGACTCAAGGAGAGATGAGAACACCTTCTCCCCTTTCTCCTTTCATTCTAAGATTTAAGTGCAATCTAATGGAAAGAGCACAGATTTAATAACAAACATTTAATGAGTATGTACTATTTGCTATGTGGCTGCCATGGTCAGGTTCATGTGTCTACTTGGCCAGGTAGTGGTGTCTGTTTGGTTGGGCAAGTGCAGGCCTGTCTGTCGCTATAAGGACATTTCATATAATTAAATCATGATCACATCAGCTGGATCCACAGCTGATTGCATTTGTAATCAGCCAAGGGTAGTATCTTCTGAAATGAGTGAAGCTTAATCTAAACATAGGGAGGCTTTTAAGGAGGATTAGAAGAAATAGTCTCTCTTCCTGCTTTGGCCAGCAAGCCTCTCCTGTGGAGTTCATCCAGACCCTTCATCAGAGTTCTCATCTTCACAGCCTGCCCTATGGATTTTGGACTCTATGTTTCCATGGACATGTGAGATACTTTTATAAATTTTATATCTATGGATATTTCCTGCTGATTCCATTTCTCTAGACAACCCTAGCTAATACAGTGGTCTTCTCTGCATTTATATTTTCTCACCTAATTATTACAAAAACAAAATGACATATATATTATCCTCATTTTACAATGGAAGGAATTAAATCAAAGAGATATTAAGATGCTTGCTCAAAGTCATGTTATAGTAAGGCATATGTATCCAGTCACTAATAATCCAGAATTTGAATTCAATCACCCTGATTCCAGAGACTGTTTGTTAACTACTCTATTATGTGAGTAGTCTGGAATCAAATAAACCTAACTTGAAATTCTCCTTCCTCCTCTTGGTAACTATGTATACTTGGGAAAGTTAATTAATCTCTATAAACCATGATTTTATTTTGGGGGGGATCTGATAATACCAGTTATATAAGTGCTGAAAAGAACAAAAACATAACGTAATATTCTGCAGTCAGCAAATATTCAGTAAATACACTATTAGTACTTTTATCCTCATGATGCTATAAGCAAAAAATAAAATCTGATGCAGAATATTATTATTTGAAAGTCTATTACTTAACTTTAAGCTGGATACTAAAAAAGGCATTTCATAAAATAATGGTATTTCTTCTGGATGAAGAGACAATCTACATAAGCCAGAAATCAAACTCTGTCTCTGAAAATATCTATTTGGGGGCATGTGTACATAGATATCTGTGCCAGTTTGAAAGGATTTATGTACCTTAGAACAGCTTTGTTTTAATCCTAATCAATCATGTGGGAACAACGGTTTCTTCTAATCCATATACAGTACTGCAGAAACTTGATTAGATTATCTCCAAGGAAATATGACTCGATCATTCGTGGGTATTAAACCTGATTAGATGGGGACATATCTCCACCCATTCTATGTGGGTCTTGGTTAGTTTACTGGAATCCTTTAAAAGAGTAGATATTATTGAGAGAGTCCCTTTTTGAGAATGAGGAGAGAGCTACAGAACCATGACATAAGGACAAGAGAACCACAGAGTTCACCAGCCAGTGACCTTCAGAGATGAAGAAAGAAAATGCCTCCCGGGGAGCTTCATGAAACAAGAGGCCTGGAGAAAGAGCTAACAGATGCTGCCATGTTCGTCTTGTGCCCTTCCAGCTGAGAGAAAAACGCTGAATGTCATCAGCCTTCTTGAATCAAGGTCTCTTTTCCTGGATGCCTTAGATTAGAGATTTCTATAGATGTACTTTAATTGGGACATTTTCATGGCCTTAGAACTGTAAACTTGTAACTTACTAAATTTCCCTTTTTCAAAGCCATTCCATTTCTGGTACATTTCATTCCATTTCTGGTACATTACATTCCAGCAGCTAGCAAACTAGAAATACCTAAAATCTAATAGCTAGAAGGGCCCTCAGGAGTTGTCTCAAAGTATCAGGTACATAAAGAAATTGAGGTCTAGGGACCATGTGGCTTGCCCAAATTCTTATAGAAAGTCAGCAACAGATCTGGAAATTTTCCCAGAATTTCTATCTTCTAGGCCAGGGGCCTCGCTGCTGCATTTTAGCTGTATAAAAGACACTTATAGGCAAGAGCATACTCTTTGTATCTGGATCTTTGGAATGGTCTCTGACAGTATTGCTACCATTTCTCATAGGAGAAGTTCATAATTTTTGAGGATCAAGAGCATCCCAATAGAGCACACAGTTTCCTAAAACATCTTTGTGAAAGGGCTCAAAGGATGCTATTTGGTAGAATAAAGAGGGAACAAATATATATTCCTCATAATAAGAGAATTGGGGCTCTGCCAGAAAGTAGTTAAAGAATACTGACAGCCCTAAATCCATTTTCCCACTACACCACTATTTAGCATCCAGTTAGAATATCTACATAAAATGAAAGACAGAGGTAAGCAGAAGTCAATACAAACAGATTCAATATCAGACAGTTTCCATCAATGCATTTCATCGAGTGTTTGCATGGACTTTGATCTTTAGGCAATGTCCCATTATATTCACCATATATAATATGAGGTAAATATAGGAAGAGCTTTAGTTTTACCATGTTTGATCCAACTAAATGTGTCATCTTCTATTAGCATTTCTATTAGACAGTTGTAGAAACAATACAAAACTTGAGATGGAACACTCAAGTATGAGTCCTTGTTCTATCACCTAGAAGAAACTGAGCAATTCAGCTAATTTTAATCTCATCAATCCTTTCAAATAAACTGCCCTAACTATATCAACCCTGAGTACTTATTAAAATATTCATAAAGGTTAAGTGAAGCAATAGTTAAAAGTTATTTTCTTACAGTAAAGATTTATACATAATACTGCTACTGTAAGGTAGTCTCTTTCTTGCACTAACCTGAGCCTTACAAATGCTTCATAGTCATCCCAAAATTCCTCTAAATACACACTATCTGACTATACCTTGAGCATATCTATAGTTTATATGGTTGAATATCTCAATGAAAAAAGAAGTAAATTAATACCATCTGTGTAAATGATATAGTGTCCTAGGCAAACATAAAAGGATAAACATTCATAATTTAGAGGACTTCCTTTACAGACAATGATGAAGAAACAGGTTCAAATCCAGACTTCCTGTCCTAAGCAACTGGGGACATACATAAAATATATGAAACAATTATTTTAAGACATTGGAATAAAGGCAGAGAAAGGACACGCTCCCAAAAAGAAGTGGAAACAAAACCAGGTAAATCCAAGTCAGGCTTTCTAATTTCAGCTAATCCTAGAAGAAAACAGCTGTATTTTTTTTAACTGAAGAGAAAGAGATTGGAATTTAGGGAGGCACAAGATAAAATTTATGAGGCAGAGTATTTAAAAAAAGAGTTCTATGCAGAAAAAAAGATCTAGAAATCTGAGTTTTTGGCTAACTGACTAGGTGGTGCACACATTGGATGAGAAAGCCCATTGTTGGGCAGAATTAAAGACAGAGAGTCATAAGCAGCATTATTAATCATATTCACAAAGAATAAGGAAATGTTCAAGTTTCAAGTTTTGACCAGCTGAAGTGAACAAATGTCACAGAATTCTAGTATATTTGGTGGAAACCCTACAAAGGCCATACCTTAGGAGTAGGGCTAAATTATCCACACAATAAATGTTACTTAGATCTATCTTAGCAGTTTAAAAACAAACCCCCAAAAGATAAAACCGATATGCAAGTAAATTAAATGCTTTCAAAACTAAAATCTGCATTGTCTAATGGGATATAATAAAATCCAGGCCCTCAGTAATGTAACATTGTGATGTCCAATACCAATAAAAATAATTACTAGACGTGAAAAAAGAGTTAACAAATGACTCAAAATCAGAAAAGAAATCATTCAAGACAGAATTAAAACATGAGCATAAAACATGTTAAATTCCTAATCTGCATTCCTATGAATATGAACCCCCTATAAACAGAATTCCTTAAAGATGCTATTTTTAGTTAAGTTGTGGCCTGACTGAATGAGGTTTTGTCTAAATTCAGAATACTGGAGTTCTTCATAAACATGATATTCAGTAATAGTGAGAGAAAGCCACAGGGAGAAGCAGCAGCTGGAAGTCAACAAAACCCAGAAGACAAAGGAGATGACACAATCATGTGCACTGCCATGTAACAGGAATGCCAATTACCAAGAACCAGGGATAGCAGGCCCAGAACCCACTTAATTCAATGAAAAAGCACTGCCTTGTTAACACTTCCATTTTGAATTTCTCCTAACCTCAAAACCTGAGCCATAAATTCCCATTATTTAAGCCAACCACTGCATGGTATTTGTTTTAGCAGGGCAGGAAACTAAAACAGCAGGTCTAATGGTAGCAAATTCCTTCAGCTTTTGCTTATCCATAAATGTGTTCATTTCTCCCTCTATTTTGAAGGACATTTTTGCTGGCTATGTTATTCTTGGGTAATGAATTTTTCTTTCAAGACTTTAAATATGGTATTTCACTGCCTTCTGGCTTCCAGTTTCTAATGAGAAAGTATATGTTAGTCTCACTAAGGATCTCCTGTAAATGATATTCTTTGCTTTCTTCTGTTTTAGAGATTCTCTTTATCCTTGGCATTCAACAGTTTGATTATAATATGTCTCAGTATAGGTCTCTGTGCCAGTTTCAAACTGTTGTGTACTCCATGAAAGCCGTGTTCTTTAATTCTGATCAATACTGCTGAGCAAGAATTTTTTTTAAGTTGTTTTCATGGAGATGTGATCCACCCAACTGTGGGTGAGACCTTTTGCTTAGGTGGCTTCCATGGAGCTGTGTCTTCACCCACTCAAAGTGGGTCACTTACTGGAGTCCTTTAAGATGCCATCATTTTAGGAAAAGCTTCAAAGCTGACACAGACAAAGACATTTAGAGATACAGAAGGAAAACGCCCCATGGAAGCTGTTTGAAAGCCACATGGCTTCCCAGATTGGCCTTTCTTGAATCAAGTTATTTTTATCTGGATACCTAAGTTTAGACATTTATATGGCCTTAGAACTGTATGCTTTTAACTTAATAAATTTTGTTTATAAAAGCCAACCCAGGGCGGGCCGCGGTGGCTCAGCGGGCAAAGTGCTTGCCTGCTATGCCGGAGGACCTCGGTTCGATTCCCGGCCCCAGCCCATGTAACAAAAACGGAGAAACAGAATACAATAAAACAAGAAAATGTTTAAAAATGTTTCCCTTTCTTCCTTCCTTCCTTCCTTCTATCCTTCCTTCCTTCTCTCTGTCTTTCCTTTAAAAAAAAAAAAAAAAAAAAGCCAACCCATTTCTGGTATATTGCATTTCTGGCAGCATAAACAAATTAAAACAATCTCTTTGGGTTCATCCTGTTTCATGTTTGTTGAACTTTTGGGATTTGTAAATCCATATCTTTCATCTGATCTGAGGAGCTTTCAGTCTTTTTTCTTTGAATACTTTTTGCCTCTCCCTTTAGCTTCCTTAGGCTCAGCTCATTTGTTTTCATTACTTTATCTTTCTTTACCCCAGAGTAGACAAATTCATAGTACTATTTTCAAATTTGCTGATCCTTTCTTCTGTCTCCTTCAATCTGCTGTACTTCTATTGAATTTTTCATTCCAATTATTGTACCTTTCAGCTGCACAATTTTAATTTGGTTCTTCTTCATCATTTCAATAAGATCACTGAATCTGTTACTGTGTTTATATTGTTTTCCTTATATCCTTTAGTTTTTTGTCCATGTTTCCTTTGTTCATTAATGTTACTTAAAAGTGATAATCTAAGATCTTTACTTAGTAATTCCAGAGACTGATTTTCCTCTGGGATAGTTTCCTATGAAAATAAATAAAACAAAAAGTCCATGGGCTCTTTATATTCCAGTGGATACTGGTGTGAGGCCAGAAGTCTTTGCTGCACAGAGGGCCATATCGTGGCTATCATTTGCACTGGGCCATCAGGGATCTTCCAGATCAAGAAACACCTGAACTATGAATTCTTGCCAGAGACTACCTGGCCTTGTTATTTGTCTAAATTTTGCACTAGTAACTTGCTCAAACTTCAGTGTGGGCTTCCTTAATGTTAGGTCATGTCCCAGGATGGACCCTTGATCCCATTCTGAGCTCTGCTCTTAACTAAGATGAGACAATAATATGTAAACCACAGAATATACAACTTTCAGAAAGACTGCACTATTGCCTGAATTTCTTCTATAAGCCCACTGCCAGTCCCATGGACCTTTTCCCAGATCTCTCAGCAATGTGCCAGTTTCCTTTCCTTCCAGACCTCCCCTAGGCCATCTCAGTAATTTTATAGTTCCTCATTTATCTTCCCTCTTGTGCCCTTCAAAAGCCTACATACCTCTTTGCTAACTGGATATTGGCTGCTGACTTCTCATCTCCCTTGAAATGGCAGTTTGAATAAAGTCTGCCCTACCACTTTACTGTCTTGACTTTTCTTTGATAATACAAATGCAAAAAAGGAGTCCAAGAAAAAAAAAGAGGTAGTGGCTCTTTATGTCCAGGTGGATGCTGGTGGTAGGCTAAAGGCTGCTTCTACCAAGAGGCATAAATGAAGGCTAACCTAAACAAAGGCCAGTTTCTGCACTGGGCCCTCAGGCATCTGCCAGACCAAAAAACCTCCACATACAGAAAAGAAAAACAACCAACCAAGGTGCACTGGCTTCTTACATCCTGGGGCATGCTTATGGGACATCAGAAATTACTGATGCTCAGGGGGCTAAAACCAGGGAAAGCATCAGCACTGGTCCCTCAGGACTCCCTCAGACTGACCTCAATCTTCAACCCCAAGTTTTATAGGAAAGTTTTCTCTGCCTGCCCTGGCCCTAGCCAGTGGCTCATGGAATCTGTCTGCCCACCACCATTTCCACAGCAGCTACAGCAGGGCAGAGGAAGAGGGATGGCCACTGGTTTCTGCCTCCATGTACTAAAACTGAACTCTCAGTAGTCTTGCATTTACTTCTTGGATTCCTGTGGTTATTCTAAATGTCCAGTCTAGTTCCAGGATTACCACCTAGTCAATTCCAATCCCTTTTTTCAGATCATTCATTTTTCTCATATAGGTAGCAGTCTATAAAACTTCCTGTTCACCAATTTGCACCTGCATTCCATGAAAAAAATAATTTTTAGAAACAAGTATCACCTGCTTCCTTCCTTCATTTTCTTTATTCCTTCCTTCTTTTTTTTTGAAGTAAGTCAGTCCAAAAGTCATTAGGAGGAGTTTCATGAAGAGGAAAAACTGGTGGGAGTCAGGGTTCCATGAGAAAGATAAAGGAATGACAGCCCAGCATAGGTCAGAACACATCAAAGGAGACAAGCTAGCAAGAGAGAACTAAATGATGGAATCAACAGGCAAAGCTGAAGCCCAGCAGGAGATACAGCTGAAAGCCTGGATGGTATCACGATGTATTTCAGCTAAGTGGCCTATTCAAATGGGAAGCCTAGAAATGGTAGGGGTAGTATGAGAAAAGCTGAAAAGCAGGATGATGACCCCACAGGATCAGGCCTTAAGTGAGAACTGAAGACCAGGAAGTTAGGACAGGAGAATCAGGTAAATAAGCAAATACTTTAAGGATACTGGGAAACAGGGTTCTTTTGCTAGGACTGGTATTACAAAAAGAGGAAACGCTGTAATGAACTACATGGTATTGGATTAGATTTGGAGATACTGACATGAAATCATTGTTTTCAAATTATATTGAGAGATACATACATAAATATAAAGGAAATAATGAATGTGTGTGTGTGTGTGTGTGTGTGTGTGTGTATATATATATATCTTGTTTGTTTATTTTTCTGGCTCAGGGCCTGATAACAGTAACAATTTACAGAATGTTCAAAACTAGTGCCCAGATCTTATATTCTATACATTATTCTCCATGAAATGAAACCAGATACCCTTAAGAACTGGCTGGGATAATAAAAAATAAAAAAGTACAAAATGAGCCTAGTAGTATCTTATGGCTCCATAATATAAAAACATGTACCAAAAAATGATGTCAAAAGAACACAAAAGAGATTGAAGGGGTTCTCCCTTGCCCAAATATGGGACTATCACAATAGTCTGGTTGAATAAAACAGAAAACCATGAGACACGTAAACATAAATAAGTGGATAAATAAATGGGGATGAGTAAAATCTCTATAGTACATTAGAATAGCAGTTAATAAATGCAGATCCAATGGTGACAGAAAATTACTATTTGCTATCCTGATTTTAATACTTAATCGAAGTAAGAAATTTCAATTGATCTAAACTAGTGAACAATAGTTGGTTGAGGACCAAAGATATTAACAGAATTTCAAATTATCTCCCTACATAATATTAATTACTGTAAAGAAAAAAAAGAATAATTTTAAAGTGGGGAAATCTGACCCATACCCCTTAATTGTATGACAAAAATTAACATCACCAATAGTGGGACAAATCTAAATTGTATGTCACCTTCATTAGGTGAGAGAAGCACATAGCAGCCCCCTAAAAATCCTTCAAAACATGTATAATCTAAGTTTATTCATGAGGATATATCAGACAAACCAACGGGCAGGCTATTTAATGGAATAATCATAATCTTCCTAAATATTCAAGTCATGAAGACCAAGGCAGAATTGAGGGTCTGCTCTGTTTGGAAGAGAACTGCAGTTACATGACAACTAAATGCCATGTGTGACCCTGAATAAAACCCTTTTGTTGTAAAGGATTCTAATGAGACCACTGGTAGCAATGGAGTGGGATCTAAGCGTGAAGGGATGATTGAGTTTTATTTCTCTTCTGGTTTCTGTTCATTTACTTTTTAATTCTCTGGCAATTTTATGGTATATTTATAAATACTTTAAAAAATAACCTTTTTATGGCTAGTGGTAGAGAGCTGCCTTTTTGTTGTTAATTGTTACTACGTTCAAGACCTTACAAGGGAAAAAAATTGCCTGCAAACAATAAAATTATTATCCTTGCCTTGGATGTTCTCTACCTAACAAAGCCATAGTTAAATATGCTTTTATTTAACATTTTACTACTATAATCTTTTACTAAAAGCCAAGGAGATCCAAAGTGCTGGAGATGATCAGATCTTATGAATATCTGAGTTAAAAGTTCTTCTGAATAACTTCAAAGTTTCTTTTCAGGGCACTTGAAGCTTGGTTTTCCCATCTTATCAGGTATAAGTGATAACATAAATAATTGTATAAAATATTATTTATTTAAACTTTGTTAAAGTATGACAATATTTCATAAAGCAAATTTTAATAACTAAAGAGAGAGGAAATTTAATCCAACCACTAAAACATCACCCTAAAATGCCTGCTGTGAGTGTAACACAATGCAACCACAAATTTCAAATCAAAGGAGGCTTAATTAAATAGACTACATTAGTTACTAAATATAATTCTCAAATTAATCATTATTGATTTATTCATGCAATAGCAACTTTAAAGTAAATTCAAGTAAAGGGTTTACATTCATTGATAGAGTCCATAAATATTTAAATGCCTACTTTCTGCCAATTTATGATTCCAAGGGAAAGGTATACAGCAGAGAGTGAGATAGGAAAATATGTTTTTATTAAGTTTACATTCTAAAAGGCAAAAAACTATAATAAAAGAAGTAACATATGCTTGAAGAAAAAGAGAGCAAGGCCAAAATGATACGGAATTATGGATGCTTTTAGAAAGGTAATCAGATAATTCTTCTTGGAAAAGGCAAAACTAAAGCAGAGCGAGCCATGGTGACTCAGTGGCAGAGTTCTCATCTGCCATGCTGGAAACCTGGGTTCAATTCCTAGTGCCTGCCCATGCAAAAATAAAAAATAAAATAAATTACTAAAGCAGAAACCTGAATGAAAGTAGGGTTTTAACCATGAGACTATAACAAGGGAAAGAATATTCCTGCAGTTGGAGTTGTAAAATTAAAGGCCCTGAGGTAGGAACATATGTGCTTGGCATATTTAAGGAAAACTAAAGACGGTTGTACAGCTGGTACCAAGTCATTGAGCAGAAAAAGAAAATAGAAGAGACAAGAGAGGGTAGCCAATGGCCAGATTATATAGGAGTCTCAAGGCAATGATAAGGATGTTGGCTTTTATTCTGTGTGATTGGAAGTTTGTGTCAGTTTTGATCTCCATGAAGAAGAGGTCAAAATAGAAGCAGGTGTGCATGATATTTTTTAGAGGAAGCACCTCTAAAAGATAAAGAGGAATGGAGCAGAAGCACTTGGGGAAATCTGAGGCACCTCAACAAGCATAGAAGGAAAGAAAGATTGGATACAAAGAGCCTCTAAGCACAAATGGTTGAGGCCAGTGGGGAGTTTAATCACAGTTTGCATGTTAGAGTCCCTGTATCAAGCATAACTGGCTACGCAAATACCCTCAAGGTGCTAAGGTATTGGCTAGAACCAGTGCAAGGAAATGTAGCTTTGTCATGAACCCCACTGTGGATCCAAAGGGACAAATGCTAGAGGCTGTTAGTCAACTTTGTCCCTGAAGCATGTTCTCTTGAAGGCAGGTCTATGAGGTCCACTTCCATGGCCACCACACAATCAATGGAGGGGTTTGAGCTTTCTGATTTGATATGGATTACTTTATGAAATCAAGAATAAATTTTAGTGATCCCAAATATGGAAGTGGTAAGACCAGCTAAAGGTTATCAGTTGTTTAGGGAAGAAATCATGGTGACTAGGACTTTGGTGGAAGTAATGGAGAGGATTAGAAATAGTCATATTTGGAATGTACTAAGTAGGTAGAGCTAAAAGTATTTACTGATAGATTCAATGTGGGGTTGTGGGAGAAGGAGGTTAAATGCTATCTTAAAATTTTGCAATGAGAAATTAAAAGATGGAGTTTCCATTTACTGAAATGAGATTTGAGGGGAAGAATGCTAGGAGTGGATGTAGGTGAGGATGGCAAATCAAGAATTCAGTTTTAGACTGAAATGTTCTATTAGACATCCAGGAAGATCTCTGCAATTTTAGAGTACTGTGTCTTTTTGTCCACTGTATATTCACTACCTGGAACAGGATTTCTTATTAAATGTATAAGTTGTTAGAAATGACCACTTACTCTCCATCAAGTGGCATCTCACTTATTTCTCAAAATAACTCTGAAGAAATAACGATTTATCTATACTTTATCAAGGATCTGACATTTAAAAAGGAAAAAAATAATCCTGCTCATGTCATAAAGCTAAGTGGCAAAGGCTGGATTCAACCTTAGAGGATCTGATTTATAGTCACTGTTATTATAATAAAAAAGTATGTTTACATACTGTATGTTTATGGAGAATCTCTCTGCCCATCTGGAAGAAAGGAAAATAAACAGCCAAATACAGCAAATGGTGATACATGGGTGGAGGAGCAAAACATCAAAGAGGAGGTATCATTCTAATTGAATTTTGAAGAATAATTTTTAAATCTTCAGGTAAGGAGAGGATGGAAAAGATACCATCCAAATGGCGGTATTAATCTGGGGAAAGCTCAAAAATGTGAGTTAACAAAGTGAATCTTGCAATATGAACAGGGCCAGGTAAACAGATAAAAATGTAGGTGTTTGCATGAGTGTGGGGGTGCATATGTGGTGTATGTGACATTGCTGGGTGTTTAGATGGATGAGCTGTATTTAGTTGGTAAAGGGCCTTATATTTAATTATAAATAGTTAAACTTTATTCTGAAGGCATTAAGAAAATATCAAACATTTTCCTATAAAAACCTAGGGGCATATTTGAATTTGTGTTCGTAAAATTCTCCCTTTGGAGTGTGCATGATAGAGTGAAAAGGGATAAGATCAGAGACAGGGAGCTACTGCAATATGTAAAATTATGTTTTGGAGCATCTGCTCAGTAACTACTAATTAAAATCTGAAGCCAAAACAACAAGATTTTTTTTTCTTTCAGTTCTCAAACGATCAGTTTGATTAAAACTTTCTCCCTCTCAATCTGCAAGACAAAATTTACTTGTTTAGGGTATCATAGTAACATGATTGTATCTAGATAAAGGTACTCTCAATAAGAACACAGCAGTACACAAATGGCACCATAACACGGCATTTGATATGTCCCATTTTCTGAGACAGCACTTCCAACTCTGTGCATGTGTGTGTGCGTGTGTACACATGTGAAAGCAAAAGAGAGGTATGAAAGGGCCTCTCTTGTAGAATGTGCAAGGGGCATATGCTAGTCTGAGAAACAGAAGGTTTAAGCCACTTTGGGTTTGCATCTAATCTGTAAGGCTGTGGAAAAAACAATCTGTGATTGTCCTGTCACTTCAGCAGGAGGCATATGACACATAACACCAAACATTACACCCCAAATGGCAAGATGATGCAAAACAACGCTCTCTTGCTCTTTCTCTCCCTCTCTCTTTTTTTTCAGTTCATGTGAAAGAACCTCAGTGATGTGAAATGAAAAGGAGCTCAATGTTGCATGAAAAGGGATACAAAATCCATGGGAATGGAGAGCATCTTTGTCATGCTGCTCTGATGTGGCTATATGACATCTAATACAGGAAATAACATCTTTAATAGCATCTCTTTCTTAAACAAACATTAAGAGCATATTGTGTACCAGGCACTGTAGATACAGTGATGAATAACATCAAGCTCCTTCATCACAAAGGGAAGAAGCCTGTAGAAGATAATTCAAATTATAATACAGTGTGACAGTGTCTCTAAGAGACTTGAACAGAGAACCAAGAAAACTTGGTAAAGGAAACTATGAATCATGTTTTGGGATAAAAAATAAACTTTATAGTAAGATTTTAAACACACGCTAACCCTGTATTATTTTCATGTACCAGGATCACACTACTTCCAATATTGATGGTGTGTTGAGTTACTGTATTCCAGATAAGAAAATAACCTTGGAAAACAGAAATTGCAGAAGCACATGAACCAAGTTCTTCTAGACTCTGAAAAGCCTTCATGTGGGTAAAACAGGCACAGGACTTGTAGCTGGGGTTATATTAAGTCTATATGAAAATTGTGTTTAATAGTCAAAACTACCAGAAAATTTAAATATTGCCTTTGTAAGATAGTGAATCACATTCCCATGGAAAATACTAACACAGAGATATGATGTCTGGTGAGCCAAAGATGCAAATCCTCTAAAAATCCTTCAAATTCTGCTATACTGTTAGTCTATACAAAAGGGAAAGTCTTATGTGAGACAAGAATATAAAGCAAGCTCTTAAGTGGTATTATGGAAATGCAATGACGTACAAATAGAAGAAAGCTCAGAAATCACTAAGTTCAACTACATTCTTTCAATGCAGGGATGAAGGAGCAAAGAACAAATAGGTTGAATGGCATGCCATTGGACAACTCTACTCTGCTAGTCTGGGCATCCAGAACATGAGAAATTAAAGCTTTTAAAAGAAAAAAGGAAAGATCCAGAGCTAGGGGTAGCCAGTGTAGGAAGGCTTAGGCTGGGGACACAGGTATTACCAAAACAGTGAGGAATTCAACCATGTGATGTTATTAAGAATTACTGATTGTACATGTAGATTGGAATGATTTCTAATTGTTTTGTTAATTCTTTTTTTAATTAATAAAAAAAAAACAAAAACAAAAACAAAAAAAAAAAACAGTGAGGAATTCTGGACAGACAGGTTTAGGGGGAAGGCAATGGCACTGGAGAATTAATTAACAAACAAACCACCAAAATGATACTACACTTCAACTTTACCATTTTTCAAAAGTAGTGAATCCTCATCAATCCCCCAAGAGGGTAAAAATAAATACACGTAATATTTGTATTCAGAATTCAGTGTTATCAGTGCAAAGGTAAACAAAAATGATTTCATTTGCATGCCATGTAAACCTCTCTATTAAAGTGGCCACTGAATATTCATACATTAAACAAATGCCTGAGCAACTCTGCCAAAGACGGATGAATTTCATAGATTTTCTTTAATGTGAACATTCTTCTAGTCTAGAGCCATGTATATCTGTAGATATTATAGACCACGTGTAGCATTTCAGAGAAACTCAAGATAGGCAATTTAGATGCAAAGCTGAGAACTAGAATATTTCTAAATATCTTTATTTTAATCACTAATTGTATTATGCATTAGCTAGGAGGAGCCTACTATAAGTAGAAAAACATGCCAAGTAAAAACAATTTAAATATTATCTTAACAATTTATCAGGTTGATTTAATAGAATACACACTTACCACTGACTGCTATCTCTGTAATCCTGAGTACACTGTTTAACTTCTCTAAATTTTTATTTTAATCTAAGAAGCATCTGAATATTTTACTTACCTGATATGATTGCTGAAATCACTCAATAAATTATTTTTCATTTAATCTTTAATATTTTCATTTACTATTTATTGAGGAGTTGAATAAATAAAATGTGCTGGGATAGACATTTGAGACATAAAAATGAATAATATGCATGTTACCTGAATAAATGACCACTGCACAGTAAAAAGCAGCTATTTTTTTTTAACTTTTTTTTTTTTACATGGGCAGGCACCGGGAATCGAACCCGGGTCCTCTGGCATGGCAGGCAAGCATTCTTGCCTGTTGAGCCACCGTGGCCCGCCCAAAAGCAGCTATTTTTGCAGTCAAAAATACCGACCTATACATACACATAATAGTCTGAGTAAATATTTGCTAGCTGGATTATGAATTTACAATAATAATCATCTTATTATAAGAATTATTCTTCAGGTATGATAAAATATATCAGAAATCAGAAAAATGAGGTTAATAACTATGATGATTAAGCTTCATACATTGCTTTAAAGTTCACTGACTACTGTTATTTACATTACTACATTTGTTTCTGGCAATGATCTTGCAGGCAATGAGCAGGATTAGTATATTTCTTATTGTTAGATGTTAAAACTTTAGCTCAAAGAAATTAAGTGGGTGTTTCAACATCATTTTCTTATAAGATACAGACTTTAGATTATCTGACCCCAAAACTCAATCGCTTCTTGCTAAAACAGGCTGTCTCCATTTGAGTTGTGCTGTACTCAAAGAAGCCTGCATACTGAAAGTGGGGCTTAGGTGATGTGTGTGATTTGACAAGGGAGTTAGGAGAGAATAAAAGAAATTGGCCCAGCTTATATAATAACTGGATATAATAACTGAACTATAACTATATCTTATCTGATATTATTTTCAATGTAAGTTGTTCATTTTCCTCTAGAATTACATAAAGTTTTTGACATTAGGACTTCTACCCATTTGTCTTCATTATTCTCAGGAGAGTAACTAGAGTAATTGGAGATGATAAAATGTTTAATTTTACTCATTTGAGGTCATCAAATCTGGCACCAAATGCATTTGTGTGTCTATCTCTAATTATTCCTACCTCAGAACATCTCTATTTCTCTCCGTCACTTTTTAAGACCATTAAGGTGTTAAGTGCAAAGTTACTGTTTGATTGAACAAGGCTCCAGACAGTCTGAGTCGAGAAAAGCAAGCACTATGACTTAGTTGCCACAAGATACTGTTGATCAAACATGAGGCAACTTGGGACAGGACTAGATTAAAGAAAAAAAGTCAATAAAAGAAAAATAGCAAGTACTTTAGAAAGGATATCAGAGTACAAAGTTTCAATGAGACTGTTAATATTTTCTTCAAGGTCTCAGAATGCCATTATTTTGAAAAAGGTTACAGTTAATAGGAAAAAGAAAGGGGAAGAAACATTTTCTTAGGTCATATAAATGGAATAGTTTATGTCACTTTTTATTTCCTTTTAGAATGGTAACATCTCACAGGAAAGAGCAGATGTAAAAAGGTTTTGTACAATTCAACAAATTGATTTGATGTTAAAATTTTAAGCTATCACCAAAAATCTTCAACACATGCAATGAGAAAAAAATCTTGTTAGTAACAGAATTTAATATTAAATAAAATTTTATGTTTGCTGTCAAAGAGTCCCTATTTAATCACTTTTATTTTATGTAGTTTCTTTGTTATTTTAACTCATCATGTTTTTAATAGGGAAACCTTTTTTATCTAATTAATTTGTAACATTTTTAGAAAAAAGACATCCATCTTCTCGTCATTTGCAATTCTGAGAAAAAACCTCCATTTTACCTGGAAAGTTGGCTGAGATCTCTATTTTAGGACTTTTCTTGGGCAAATATAAAATATCAGGCTTTTCATACCTTTTACACTTTATACCTATGGAAAAAGGCATCCTAGACTACAGTACTGAGGAAAATTATGAGACATTACACTAAGTGGGGTTGAGATGAGCTAGACAGAGAAACTTTAAATTTCTCACGGAAGCTTTGCTTTCATAAGACAATTTTCATAAGAAAATCCTATAATTTGAAAAGACAAGCCTGTTACTCTTAGATAGCTCCTTTGCCTGGGAAACCATTTTGTTATCAATATCTTATTGCAAAAAGACTGTGCTGGTTTGAAAGGATTGTATGCACCCTGGAAAAACCATGTTTTAATCCTAATCCCATTTTGTAAAGGCAGCTGTTTCTTCGATTCCTATTCAGTATTGTATATACTGAAACTGTAATTAGATCATCTCCCTAGAGATGTGACTCAATCAAGAGTGGTTGTTAAACTGGATTAGGTGGAGACCTGTGGGTCTTGAATAGTTCACTGGAATCCTATAAAAGAGAACAATGAGAAAGAAAGCCAGGGAGATTTAGAGAGAGCAGAGAATGCTGCAGCACCATGAAGCGCAGAGTCCACCAGGCAGGGACTTTTGGAGATGAAGACGGAAAATGCCTCCCAGGGAACTTCATGAAACAGGATGCCAGGAGAGAAAGCTAGCAGATGATGCCATGTTCACCACATGTTTTCTCACATGGGAGAGAAACCCTGAACTTCATCAGCCTCCTTGAACCAAGGTATCTTTACCTAGATGCGTTAGATTGGACATTTCCATAGACTTGTTTTAATTGGGACATTTTCTCAGCCTTAGAACTATAAATTTGCAACTTATTAAACTCCCCTTTTAAAAAGTTGTTCCATTTCTGGTATACTGCATTCAGGCAGCTAGCAAACTAGAACAAAGACTAAGTCATTTGGAGAAAAATCAACTGTTAGAATGAATTTAAGCCTTTTTCTTGATTGGGTTCAGCTCTAAAAGCTGAGTTTAAAAAAAAATGCAACAAAAATCTGAATTACCTAAGATCAGATTTCTGATTTCAATATTTGTAAAAGTTCAAAATTCTGTAATTTCTTCACATTTCTCATAATTTACTTCTCATTTCTTCATATTACTTTCCCATGGCTCTTCCTCATAACTGTATACCTGCAAGAGTTGAACATTTTCCTCCACAGTAACCCTGGCACAGAAGCAGGCTTGTGTGCAAGCTGCCAGAATGCAATATACCAGAACTGGAATGGCTTTTAAAAAGGGAATTTGTTAAGCTGCAAGTTTACAGTTCTAAGGCCATGAAAATGTTCAATTAAGGCATCTAGAGAAAGATACCTTAACTCCAAAGAAAGGGCCAATGAAGTTCAGGGTTTCTCTCTCTCAGCTGGGAGGCCACACGGCAATGTCTACTAGCTTTCTCTCTTCATTTCATAAGGCTTTCCTGGGGGCATTTTCCTTCTGCTCCAAAGGTCTCTCTCTGGCTGTGTAGGCTCTATCGGTACTGGTGGCTCTAAAGCTTTTTCCAAAATGGTTCCCTCTTAAAGGCCTCCAGTAAGCAACTCCACCTTGAATAGGTGGAGACGCATCTCCATGGAAATCATCTAAGCAAAAGTTACCACCCACAAATGGGTGGGTCATGTCTTCATGAAAACAATCAAAAAGGTCCCATCCAGCAATACTGAATAAGGATAAAAGGACAAGGCTCTTCTGGGGGTACACAATAGTTTCAAACCAGCACAGCCTGTTACCTAATGTACACCATAAACCCTTTCACACCATGCACAGCATGAACTTCATTACAGTTAAAAGTTTGGGATGATCATGATGAGGAACCAAATCAAAACTGTATGGTCCCTGTGATCTTGCTGGCATCCCCTCTCAGTACAATTTCTCATCTCTTTCATTGGGCTGCTCCCCTCTGAGTAAAAATTTCTTTCTGTTCAACTTAATCAAAGAGCTCAATTCCTTGCCAGTGTATGTGTTAAATCATCAAACCATATTGAAGAACAAACAAAATAGGATCAGCCACTGCTTCCCAAATGTTTTTTGATCTTGGGACACGTAGAAAATCACAATTACTCAGTACGGTGAAATCAAGCACTGGGGGCCTAAGATGAGTGTTTGGAGGGCTCAAATTTCCAAGGAGTAGAGAGGACCAGCATTCCAGCATGCCTGTAAATTTTCTGTGGCTCAGCAGTTGGCCTTCTATTTGGTTTCTACTGTATCTATTCTCATCAGTGTACTTTCTACACTACAACCAGATTTATCAAAAAAAAAAAAATGTGACTGTATCATCCACAAATTGAAATTTTTCAATGATTTCCAACACCTTTATGAAAAATAATGAAATCATTTACACAGGTTTCCAGATGGTCCACAATCTTTCTTTTTCACCAAATCTTTCCTGCCAATCCTAAAGAACACCTAGGGAGTTATATAAGATTCTACAAAGGTTCCGTGCACTATGGTAACTTTTCAGAAATATACAACCTCCAGATGGGTCCCTGGACCAGATAAGTCCTGAAATGCAAATGGGCCACCCTCTTCAGAACATCAACTAGTTCCATCCCTCTACCCTTATTATCGCTAGACCCTTCCAACATGAAAAAGTTAGAATGGGCATAGCCCAAATACCCCTAAAGAGTGAGAAAAAGATCAAAGGCGATCATGGAGTTATACAGAGGAGGTAGGGTTTAACAAATATGATTGCTGAATCATTATACTGCTATTTCTTTCAGTCCCCAACATCTTAGAGCAAGTAGAAATAAAAACCTAAAATTGTGGAACGGTAATCTATATTAAACTCTGCAATCTGTTCTACAACTAATTGTTGTGCTGTGCTTTGAAATTTATTGCTTTTTTTTGATATATGTATTTTTCACACAAAAATGCACAGCTATATGATCATATTTTGAACCACTGATTGTACACTTTGGATGATTACATATATGTGAATACATAATATATGTCAGTGATAGATAGATAGATAGATAGATAGATAGATAGATAGATAGATAGATAGATAAAAGCTGAATGTTTTGCTTTCTTTAGTAAGGAAAGCTATGTTGCTCAGGCACAGTTTCTCTGAGGAACAGATTGTTCATATTATCTGGGCTCAAAGGAATATGTAGTGACCAGGAATTGGTAGATCGGTAGATTCAAGGATCTATCAATGATATAGTGGGACCATATCATCTGTAAACCTGTTGAGTACTGGGGTGGGGCTATTTTTGACTGGATGCCACCAAGAGGTACTTTATTGGAGTGTATGTTTTCTGATAGGCAGAGTTTTACAGATTAGGGACTGCCACTGATTAATCAGTTTGTCAAAATTTGTTGATTGAGATTAGCTGTCTTCTTTGATCTATTAAATGAGTTTAAAACACATTTTCGTGGCTACTGGTTACCATGGCTATAGAAAAAGTAAGTATTTTTCTAGAAGTAGTGAACTATTTTTTATTCACTTCTGTATACCTTCATATTTGCTATTTTCTTCCACCCAGAATAATCTTAGTCCATTACTCATCCTTTCTTTAGCACCTGTTTAACTTTTAGGATTCAGCATTTTGGGATTGCTTTCCTGACTCACTGATTAAATCTTTCTGCTAAATGCTTCCATCTTATCCTATACTTTCCCTTTTCCAACATGCATCATATTGTTAGCTACTAGTTCTCTTTCTATGTTGCCCGATAATCTCCATCATAAGAAAAGCCATAAGTTTCTTGTATTATCAATTCAAATTTCTTCTTATGCACAGGAAGGAAGTCAACGCTGGAAAAAGCTACACTTAGCCTACAGTTATTTCCCAGGTTACACGGATTGAAAGGGCAGAGCCCTCTTTCACACCTACATCTTCTGACACTAAATCCACTGCTCCTTCCACCAAACTCCAAGTGCTTCCTGTAAATAATATTAAGAAGGAGGAAATGACAGGAGTCCCTGAAACCTGGTTTAAAAGTTATCCTCATTTTACTACTGAAGATTGGGGAACTTTCGTTAATACTCTAACAAACTTCCTTCACAGGAGAAGAAAAGTAACCCTTGTAAAACTTTCAGCACAGAGTAGCCACTATATATTTCTGCTATACTGTACTGTTAAATTATTATCACATTATTTTAGAAACAATGAGATATGCCATGGAATGATGAAATGCCAACCAGCTTCTACAAACAAGAAATATATACTTACATTCTGTGAAAGAAGTCAGTCAAGCAGAGACTTCTCAAATAACTGGCACTGTACCAATTCTCACTGAAAGTTGATAGCCTTGCAATATTACAGAGAGGGTGTGCAGCATATATTTTAACTTCTAGTACTTTCATTCTTGGTGGGGGAGTTTTAGACCTCAAAAACCACAGTGTGTTACTTGAACATTCACTAATCATCTTCCTCTGCTATCACCAATGCTGATAACTAAGTAAAGAATGTCAAGGTGGGCTCATTTTCATCCAATAGAACTTCATTTGCTTTTAAATATAGGGATCCATTTTATTTCATGTATTAGAATGTTAGTGACTAAATGCTTCATCCAAAATTAGCCAAAAAAACCTTATCTGAGTATTTTTGGTCTCAGGATGGAAGCTTCATCTTTTCACACTATGTAGGTTTTGATATATTAAGGCCCAAGTTGAAATATATAAGATAACTTGTAAAGTAGCCTAATTTTCACTAAAAATAATTAATACTTGCAGAATAGATACCCAAGAAGATAGGTTTAGAACAAAAAAATTTTTTCTGTTAAAGACAGAGATTTTTTTCTTCTTTTTGAGAAGGGCCTTTTTGGTATCTTTGTGCAAAAACTGTGAATTTAGATGAAGAAAACCTGGTTTGTGCTCTCAAAATCCAAATTCCATCCAACTATAGGTAATTTTAAGGAACGTATTTTACATTAAAACAACATGAATATATTGTAGAGCATGCAGTATTTTATGAACATCACCTTAGAGCTACGCATTCCTCTGCCATGAAATCTGGCTGGAGCATGCTGAGAAGCATTGGAGTATGGCTTGCTATTTACCTTTTTTTTTTTTTAACCCTTCAGCCCATCTTTTCTATGATCTTAAATTTTCAATGAAATTATCTTAATTTTATAAGCCTCCAAAGAGACTGCAGACCCAGGATAAAAATATTTTGTTAGAGTAGAAATAGACTTTTATAATCTTTTGGAACATATTTTGAAAGCATCTGGTACTAAATAATAAAAATATACTACCACAGACACTGGAAGTGAAAGAAAGAGTTCACCAATGCTGGATGAAAGAATAACAGATGTCAATAATAAGCAGTAAATTTCTGGCCAGAATGAATGAGACACCCTTAAGAAACTTCTGAGTTGACTCAGAAATTAGGGAGAGATTTTGAGTGTCCCTAAATTTGTAGCTGAGGGTTAAGCAAGAGCAACACTGGTACATTGGTTTGGTAAAGTTTTCTCAGGATAGTATGTCTAGGGGTGGGGTGAGAGTGAGGGGATGATATACCTATAGGTTGAACAAGATGTAATGTCCATTTTGCAGAAAACGGTCAAAAGTCAGCAATATCATGTAATCCAAACTAATATGTGTAATGGGATTTGGCCATTCATTCTGTTAGTATTCAAAATTTAAAACAATGGTCAAGCAAATTTTTCATACTATGCTATATACTAGACATTGATGATGTCAAAATAATAAGACTAAGTTCCCAGCCACATTCTAGTGGGAGAAAGAGTCATGGAGAACCAATACACAGTGACCAGTGCTAAGTTACATACAGGTACCTGGTTTTCTGGAAATGTAAATGATAATAGATGTTTCATTCATGTTGGTAATATGATGGAATTCTGGAAAAAGGAACACCAGCTGAATTTAAAGAAGAAAACGTGTTAGCTGTATGCAAGAGAAGTGATGTTCTACACCACAAGAATAGCATTTAATACATTATGGAGGCTTAAGAGAGAGGAAAATATTTTAGGGACTACAAATAGCTTATTATGATGACTTGTGCTTGTAAAGTTTAGTAAAGAATGAATATAGTATTAGAGGTGCATTAATTATTTATAACTGTGTAACAAATTACCCACCAAGCTTAGTGGCTTAAAACAACAAACATTTATAGTTACTCAGGATCAAGAATATGGTTGATCATATTCAGCTGAGCGGTTCTGGCTCAGGGTCTCTCACGAAGTTGTAACCAATTTGATTCATCTGAAGCCTGTAATGGGGCTCAAGGATTCGCTTCTTAGGAGACTCATTTAGCTCTCAGCTAGTAGCTCTGGGCTACAAGTCTTAATTCTTCACCTTGTGGACGTTTCCAAAGGGTGAAAAAAGTAAGAGAGAGAGAGTGAATCTAAATAGAAGCCACAGTCTTTCATAACCTAATCTCAGAAGTGACAAATCACATTCACCATACTTACACAGATTACTCCCACTCCAATGAGGAAAGAGACTAAACAAGGGTATGAATTCCAGGAAGTGGACTCATTGGAGATCATCTTAGGGGAGGCTATCTATCACAGAAGGTAACAGTCAGGCAATACAAACATTAGAATAAAAAAAATTTACAAAGGAGGGTAAGTGTAAATTACTAGATGGAAACTAAATAGTTTACAACAAATATACACATTTTCCTTCCCATGGTCATCCTATTCAAAATATACATCTTTGATTCTCATATATCAAATTCACACTTAGAGCAATTTCTCATAATAAGAGTCAAGAAACTACAAGGCAAATAAGCCATTTTCTTCAATTCTATCTAATTTAGTCAAAATGGGACAAACCACTTTTATTTCTATAGAAACATGAAGTTTAAATGGATTGTAATGGATATCTAGGCCAATTACATAGGAGTACATGTGAGAAATGTGACCTCTCTGTGTGGACTGATTTCTCCAAGGTGCCATAGCTCATTAATTAACTGGATGTAGAATAAAATTCCATCTACAGCCCTGGGACTATATTCAAACAAACACCCTATTATCTTCATCCTGTCCCAAAAGCCTTCTTCCTAGCTACAGACGGCATAATGCCCAAATGATTCTGCAAATTTCTTATGGTCTATAGTTGCCTGTTCACTCTGGTAGCCACTAGCTGTGTGTAATTATTAAAATTTGAATTTAAAGTAATTAATATTAAACAAGATTTGAAAATATTAAAGATTCAGTTCCTCAATTACACTAGCCACATTTCAAGTGCTCAATAGCCACAAATGACTAGAGGCTACCAAACTGGCAGCAACTATGTGAAACATTTCCATCATCATTCAAAATTCTATTGGAGGACAGGGCAATGGTAGCTCAGTGGCAGAATTCTTGCCTGTCGTGCCCGAGACCCAGGTTCGGTTCCTGGAGCCTGAACATATTAAAAACAAACAAACAAACAAACAAAAAATTCTATAGGAGAGCACTGGTTTGCAGTTATAAGATTGCATTTTACCTTTTGTTTTCCCTCTGAGATAAGAGTATAGGCTAGATAATATGAAGATACAGTGATACATCCAAATGCAAAAATTATTTCCCCTGCTAGGGCAATACATTTGAGACATACATTAGTCTGTGGCATTTGATGGTTAATTAATTTTGAAAGGCCACAATGAAAATTGTAATTGGTTGTTCCACATCCTTTACAAAGACACACACAAGCATTTAATTAAACATCAAAGAACAATTAATTAGACCACAGGTGTAGGAAAACACCTCATTAGTCACAGAATTCTATTCCTTTCCATGTTCATTTTTTAGGTGAAAAAGCCTAATTACTAAAAGAAATTAAGTACTACAATTTCCTTAGTTCCAGTCTGATATCTGTTACCTAAGCTTTTTAAAAAGCCACCTATTGAGTTTCCTTGCTTTCATTCCACCCAACTACAGTCCATCCTCACCACTATGAAATTAATATTTTGAAAACACTAATCTCATCAAGTTGCTCCCCAGCTTAAAGATGTCTTGCATCCTTGATAAATTTCAACCCCTTAATATTCTAACTAAATACACCATAACCTGGAATCAGCCACTTTCCTACACTTTTCTCCTGGTGTACTTCCAAACCTATCATCCTTAACTTTTCTCCATTTCCTAAACTTATAAAGTTTTCCTTTTTTTCCCTAAACTTTGCACATATATTTTATATTTCTTTTTATTTCATCTTCTTTGAATTCCTATATATATTCTTTAAGGCTCAGCTCAAATATGATCACTAGATGAACTTTATTTGACAAGTTAATACTCTGTCCTTTGTGCTAGCACAGCTGTAAGGCATATAATATGAAACTATTCTAACTTGTATCAAAATACATCTGGTTTACCACCTACCTGTCTATAACCTTCTAAATGACTGGGACTATGTCTAATGTCTTAATAATTATATCATTCATGAGAATGCCAGTTTGAAATGATGATGGATAGATAGCTGGATGAATGAATGGATGAATAAATGAACAGATACATGAATGAGTACTACAGACTAGCATTCCAAGACAAATAATCTAGGGTTTTTCAAGCCTTTTTTCTGGGTTTATAAGTGAACAGCAATTTGACTTTCTGCTACGCAAATTTGCTGTGAACATCATCTACCTCAAACTTTGTGGTACAGGAACGAAAACCTGAGCTAAAATGAAAAACATAATTGAACTTCATTGGCCCAGCTGAATGAACCACAACAGGGCACCTAGTCTATGCTGAGCAAACATGCTCAGCCAAGGAATTTGTATCTAAACTTAAGAGATGCCACCCTCAATGTAGTGGTTCTTTGAAAAAAAAAAATGAAGATAGATATGTTGCAATAAATCGAAAATTGTTTTCTGTTACAAGTACTCAGCATCATCCCAAAAAATGTGGCAACCATTTAAAGACATATGATGCTAAAAAAAGCTTCTGCTGCTATTTTAAATCAAAGATTCCCAAAAACAGCCTATAAGACATCCTCTGTATTGCTTCACATCAGCAATCTCTGACTCAATCACCTCACTTTCCTAATCTTCTTTTAAACCTAGATCATTTCTGTCAAATTATTTCCCAATATTATTTCTGTTGAACCTTCTATACCTTAGTGCTTCATTCATCCCCAGCCTTCTCTACAAGGGTCCTATAATTCAATACAAGAAACGTATTGACTAATTTCTGCATTGCAGTAACAATTCAAGTTCTTTACTGTAACCCCAAATGCACCTTTTATACCATTGTAATATGTATATATGCATATTACATGTAGTATGTAATATGGTGAATTTTCACATCACATATTTAACAAAACTTGTACATTGACTACTGAATATGTTTTTCAACTGTTAGTCTTTCAACTTGCTACAACACTGGTCAGGGTTCAGGTTATAAAATAATATAAACTTTTTCTAAATAGTAATGCTTATCAGCTTATCTTCACCTATCAACTTCCCCAAATATTAGTACATTTCATTTCTTTTTCTTTTTTTTCTTCTTTTGCTTTTCTTTTAAAGAGCACTTACTGGGTGATCATTATTTGTAAGTTCCTCTGCTAGGTTTCTTTCCTTAAGTCAAAATATAGAGAGAGATTTGATATGCAAATGGATAATTGCAGTAAAGTCTGTCACAGAACTATGTTTTACAGACAGAGAAAACAGCATGAACAAAACCACCAAGCCACCTGACAATATGATTAATGGGAACTAGGCTCATTCTCTATAACTTGGGGATATGGATAAGGCAAGATGGATAATGGCAGAAGATATTGGACAGGCAGGTAAATGCACAATTTATGAAGATCCTGGACTTCGTTTTATAACCAATAGGTAAAATGGTTTGAGTAGAAATATTATCATTAAATAGATATTTTTAATATTTTTGCTACATATGCAATATATTTTTGTTTCAAAAATTATGAAACTCTGACAATAGTAAGTGAAAATTTTCTGTATTTCCATTCCTCAGTTACAACATTGTTTTCTTTCTTGGCTTTTTGAATAAGATCAAGTACAGATGTAACCATTGGTTAATAGTTCAATATTGGTATTTAACATTTCCCTAAGTACTTTTAAATATTGTCAATATTGGGATCTTGATGCATATACATTTCTGAAATTTATTTCTGTCAATATATTACAGAATTTTTATATCAGTACAGACCAACCTGCATTCTTCTTAAATAGCTGTAGAATCATTGCTGTATTATACATATGCCACATTTTACTTATTTATTAAACAGCTCTTTAATAGTAAACAGTTGAATTTTTAAAAAATTAAACAATACTCCAGAAAATATGCCATGCATATATTTGTCTGCACTTTTTCCTCTGGGATAAATTCTTAGAAATTCTGAGTCAAAGCAGACCTGGCAAATTGAATGATTCGAGAAGGACCATTCCCATAATTTTCCACAGGGATGGTGCCCCTGAAGTTGTAAACACTATGTTACACTGTCTCTTGGTATGCCCTTGACAGTGTTATAAGTGCTTCCCATGCAAAACTTCATTTAATCCTAAGAGCCCCATAAAGTAGGAATTTTACCTCCATTTCACAAATGAGAAAACAGATTCTTACAGAAGTACAGTGATTCATACTACAGTCATATAAACTTTCCATGAATGACATGAGCACTTGGGTAGATGAGTAGAAGGTCAATTCTGGGGAAGCAGGAACTGCAGAATGTGTGTTAAAACCTGGGGTTAGAGTGTCTCCCTAAAGGCAAAGAAGTCGACATTGAGTCTAAAAAAAACTACTGGGGGAAAAAAAAACTTTTCCGATGAAATTCCCTTCTGCAAATCCCCTGAATTCACTGTATTAGAATCAGAGAAGTGGAAAGGAACTCTCGGGCCAACAGTGGAAGCTGTAAATCTGGGGCTTGTGTCATGGCATTAAATTATAGTGTCAGAAATAAGGATCTAAAGCTCGTCAGTGGTATAAATAACTGAAAAGAGATTACAGTCTAAAGTAGGCTGCATACATATTTAAAAAGTTCTGTGTATACAGCTTGGGAAATATATGACACTTAATCTAATAGCCCCATCTTGCTTCCTAGTTCTTGAGCAGTAATTTAAAGCCACAGTATTTGGAAGGGGGAAGAAAAGGACCAAGAATATACATATAAAGTTAAAATGCACTAATGAAGGGCCATCTCTTATAGGAATGCTATTCTTAATTCTGTAATAAATGGGGTTTGTTAAATTAAATTTAAAAAGATAGTCCTGCAGTTCTCAGATTTTTAAGAAGGATATTGCTCTGTGTGTTTCTACCCCTTCCTATCTTTTTCCAGAGAAGTGTGGGGCTTAAAGTCTATTTGCTCTCAAACAGATTATATAAACACATATCCACATATGTGGAATTTTTTTTTTCAATTTACAGGCCACAAAATAGATTTATCTTACTGGTAGAATATTTGACCATAATCTCATCATATATCAATCATGAAGGAGGAAAAAGTTTAAGTGGTTTTTGACATAAAAATTATAAACATGTCCTGTCTTAATTTCCCAGGTTGCAACGACAAATACCACATAACTGAATGGCTTAAGCTGCAGGAAGTTACTGACTCACGGTTTTAAGTCTAGAAGTACAAAACCGCAGCTTTCTCCTCGAAGTCTGTAGCGCCCCGGCCCGGGCCCCGCAGCAACCACACGGGCTCCCAGGCCCGCCTGTGAAGTGGCGACGTCACTTCCTCTTCCGGTCCTGCCTGGGAAGTGGCAATGTCACTTCCTCTTCTGGTGCTGCTCCCTTCTGGCTTCTGGGACTTACCCGGCGTTCTCCGATTCTGACTGAATTTCTACTGCTTAAAATAGGCTCCCATAATCCATCGTAAAGTCGACTCTCCTTCAGTCAGGCCGCACCTCAACTAAAACAGTTTCTTCAGGAGTTCCCTTGGCTTTGCGCCACAGAAACATGGATTAAGATTGAGAAAAAAATCTAACCCGGGGAGCATAATTCAATCTACCACACACCTCTTACAAATTAAAAAAAAAACAAAAACTGTGAAAATCATGGGGTGTTAATTTCATTTGCGTTCACTGAAGCTCTCTGAGTAAGTATATTTTCAAGAGAAATTGACAGAGAGGGATATACGTGGTCAGGGAAGAAAAGGTTCATTCCAAATGTTCTTTATTTCTCATGTGAAATATGAAATTTCTGTGAGCAGTTACACTGTAGATGCTCTTAGGTGGTAAATTACATGCTTCTAAATGCCACCTTTAAACATTCAAAAATTATTCAGTTATTTTATCGTAAATAGGTTTATTGCTGAGTACTTTGGAGAAAATTATGTTAGGTGGGAGAGCTCTCCATCTTCCCAAGACACAGTTTCCCTTTTATCTTCCTTTTAATTAAGAATGGTTCCTTCACATTTATCTAACTATGCTCAGGCTCCCTACTTCATCATTGGAGACTCTCACACAAATATGGGAAACTTTAGAGAATGGAAGAGATTGAAATGTTGGATGTATATTGGATTTCAGCAAATGGAGGGACGTGTCTAATCTATGTCATTAAGGCCAGAGGATAGATAAATTTGTAGATGTCTATTCACTTGAAATGTACCATAAACGGGTGCAATGATGATGTAAAGGGAGTACATCAAAATCCTAAGCCAGGTCTCTCCTTTCACTGCTCCACATTTGCCTTCTCTACTGCCAATTCTGGTTACAGTAGACCAATATGTCATTTTCCAGTACCTTACTACAAAATGACCCCTATTCCCTACTGAATCCTTTAGGATACTGTAAAGAAAGAGAAAACATAATCAAAATATTAATTGAAATGTTTAAGGATGAAACTATTTACAGAGGTGTGGAGATACATAAGGGGAAACCATAGGAATGGTTAAACTCTGGGCACTAGCTACATTAGGGAGCCATTGTTACCCAATTGGATCACCAAAGGGTAACAGAAAGGAGGGGAGTCTCTGGAATCTGAATATAGCTGTGGCCATGGGAGAGGTATAATCTGATAGCAATAGTGGCCACAGGGAGAGAAGCACAACACTATTCCTAAAAGGTTACACTCTCCCATGGTTAGGCAGGGATGGAGTAGAGGAAAAATTGTTCAATCTCTCTCTTCTCTCAACTTCTGATCTGCTGCCCTTGCTTCCTCTGAGATAAACCAAAGTTAAAAGCAGCCTTAAAATGGTGAAAAAGGGTCAGAAGTAGCCTAGAAAGAATAATTAATACAGGCCACTGCTTTTGCCACTCAGCATCCATAATTGCCCTTCCTTCAGAGGGAAAAACTTGAGTCCCTACATAGGGAACACACTGTCAGCCAATCTATCAGTGTACTGTGATCAGGGCAGTCACATTACTATTGGAATTTCAGATGCACAACTAGCCATCATCTGTGCTCTACATAAAAGGAAGGAGGGCATGGGGCGGGGGGGAGGTTGGGAACAATGATTTAAGCTAATAGGAAACTGCTATAGTCCCTGCTTCCATAGCTGATTATAGAATTAGACTGATAATCATACATTCTTATTCTACTTAGTATTCACCAGTCCCCTCACCTTCTACCAGAACTCTGCTGGTAAAAGGGTTTATTTCTTCAGGCTCCAAGTATTTTGTGGCACTATCTTTATCGGGTTGCTGCAGTTTTTCATGTATCATTAGTTTGGATATGGGAGTACTGAGATGTGCCCAGTGATCTTATGGGTTCCAGGAATAGATCTCCACCCCCCATCAAGGAGAATCCATCCAATTTTCCCTTGAACAAGAAAATGCATTCCTCCTTTTAGCCCTAGGATCTATAAAGCCACCAAGGCTAAGACTGTAAGAATTGGAAGCATGATTTCCTTAAGTGGATATTTAGAAAATACTACTAAGTGCATTGATGAATAGTCCTCCAGGTTTCAGTGTTTCTGGGTAATACCCAATGCTGGCTGACATTGAGCAGGTCCAAGTGCATCTCTGCACCATAGCTTTCCCATCTGTAAGCCACAGTATAATATCCCTCTCTCTAATATTCTTTCATTCTGTGATTATAATAATTCTTTATAAGCAGAGGCATTTAAATTTAGAACTTTCAGGAGGTAAGGTGTGGTAGTGTGAAATAATAATAACAATAATGACATTCGCTAATACTCACTGAGTATTTATTATGGATGTGGCTTACCCTGCTAGATCTTTTGCATGTGTTATCTTAATCCTCAAACAACTCTTTTGAATAAGTGCTAATTTTATCAGATTTTACTTGAGTAAACCAGCCTAAGGTATTCAGTTACTAATTTAAATTCAGATGATGAAAACTAGTATTCAACCACAAATGTTTCATTGGGAACTAAAATGGAATGCCTGCTCTCTAAGACAGAAGGTAGGAGAAAATTGATGACTTGTTAGTCTTTGTGTGCATTAAGATATGCCAAATTATTAAATCAAATTAAAAATTAGTCTGATTTGGGTGCATATGTGTTTTCTTATTTTAAATTTTATTTATTTAAATTTTTTAACTCATCCAGTCTCCTTTTTTTCTTAGGCTACCTATTGCAAAGCATTTAACATATGCTGGGCACTTTCCTTATAATGTATCTCATACCACAGGCAGCAGTCCCATAGCATGGTGATTGTTCTAGTTTGCTAGCTGCTGGAATGCAATATACCAGAAACAAAATGGCTTTTAAAAAGGGCAATTTAATAAGTTGCTAGTTTACAGTTCTAAAGCTGAGAAAATGTCCCAATTAGAATAAGTCAATAGAAATGTCCAATCAAAGGCATCCAGAAAAAGATACCTAAAGATACCTTGGTTCAAGAACACTGATGAAGTCCAGGATTTCTCTCTCAAGTGAGAAGGCACATGGTGAACACAGTCACAGTTTCTCTCTAGGATGGAAGGGCACATGGTGAGCATGGCATCATCTGCCAGCTTTCTGCCCCGGCTTCCTGCTTCAGGAAGCTCTCCGGGAGGCGTTCTCCTTCTTCATCTCCAAAACGCTGGCTAATGGACTCTCTGCCTCCCATGGCTACGTCATTCTTCTCTGCTCCCTCTGAATCTCATTCTCCAAAATGTTTCCTCTTTTATAGGACTTCAGAAACCAATCAAGACCCACCCAAATGGGTGGAGACATGTTGTCACCTAATCCACCTTAACAACCACTCTTGATCAAATCACATCTCCCACTCTTGATTGGATCACATCTCCAGTGAGATGATCTGATTACAGTTTCAAACATACAGTAGTGAATAGGGATTATTCTACCTTTATAAAGTGGGATTTAGATTAAAACATGGCTTTTCTAGAGGACATACATACATCCTTTCAAATCAGCACAGTGATCATTTGCTCTATTTTTTTTTTTTTTATTAACGGAAAGAAAAAAAAGAAATTAACACAACATTTAGAAATCATACCATTCTACATATGCACTCAGTAATTCTTAACATCATCACATAGATGCATGATCATTGTTTCTTAGTACATTTGCATCAGTTTAGAGGAACTAGCAACACAACAGAAAAAGATATAAAATGTTAATATAAAGAAAAGAAATAAAAGTAGTAGTAATAGTAAAAAACAACAACAACAAACAAACCAACAAGCAAACAAAAACAAAAAAAAACCCTATAGCTCAGATGCAGCTTCATTCAGTATTTTAACATGATTACTTTACAATTAGGTATTATTGTGCTGTCCATTTTTGAGTTTTTGTATCTAGTCCTGTTGCACAATCTGTATCCCTTCAGCTTCAATTACCCATTGTCTTACCCTGTTTCTAACTCCTGCTGAACTCTGTTACCAATGACATATTTCAAGTTTATTCTCGAATGTCCGTTCACAACAGTGGGACCATACAGTATTTGTCCTTTAGTTTTTGGCTGGATTCACTCAGCATAATATTCTCTAGGTCCATCCATGTTATTACATGGTTCACAAGTTTATCTTGTCTTAAAGCTGCATAATATTCCATCGTATGTATATACCACAGTTTGTTTAGCCACTCTTCTGTTGATGGAGATTTTGGCTGTTTCCATCTCTTTGCAATTGTAAATAATGCTGCTATAAACATTGGTGTGCAAATGTCCGTTTGTGTCTTTGCCCTTAAGTCCTTTGAGTAGATACCTAGCAATGGTATTGCTGGGTCGTATGGCAATTCTATATTCAGCTTTTTGAGGAACCGCCAAACTGCCTTCCACAGTGGTTGCACCCTTTGACATTCCCACCAACAGTGAATAAGTGTGCCTCTTTCTCCGCATCCTCTCCAGCACTTGTCATTTTCTGTTTTGTTGATAATGGCCATTCTGGTGGGTGTGAGATGATATCTCATTGTGGTTTTGATTTGCATTTCTCTAATGGCCAGGCACATTGAGCATCTCTTCATGTGCCTCTTGGCCATCCGTATTTCTTCTTCTGGTAGGTGTCTGTTTAAGTCTTTTTCCCATTTTGTAATTGGGTTGGCTGTCTTTTTGTTGTTGAGTTGAATAATCTCTTTATAAATTCTGGATACTAGACCCTTATCTGATATGTCATTTCCAAATATTGTCTCCCATTGTGTAGGCTGTCTTTCTACTTTCTTGATGAAGTTCTCTGATGCACAAAAGTGTTTAATTTTGAGAAGCTCCCATTTATTTATTTCCTTCTTCAGTGTTCTTGCTTTAGGTTTAAGGTCCATAAAACCACCTCCAGTTGTAAGATCCATAAGATATCTCCCAACATTTTCCTCTAACTGTTTTATGGTCTTAGACCTAATGTTTAGATCTTTGATCCATTTTGAGTTAACTTTTGTATAGGGTGTGAGAGATGGGTCTTCTTTCATTCTTTTGCATATGGATATCCAGTTCTCTAGGCACCATTTATTGAAGAGACTGTTCTGTCCCAGGTGAGTTGGCTTGACTGCCTTATCAAAGATCAAATGTCCATAGATGAGAGGGTCTATATCTGAGCACTCTATTCGATTCCATTGGTCGATATATCTATCTTTATGCCAATACCATGCTGTTTTGACCACTGTGGCTTCATAATATGCCTTAAAGTCAGGCAGCGCGAGACCTCCAGCTTCGTTTTTTTTCCTCAAGATGTTTTTAGCAATTCGGGGTACCCTGCCCTTCCAGATAAATTTGCTTATTGGTTTTTCTATTTCTGAAAAATATGTTGTTGGGATTTTGATTGGTATTGCATTGAATCTGTAAATCAATTTAGGTAGGATTGACATCTTAACTATATTTAGTCTTCCAATCCATGAACACGGTACGCCCTTCCATCTATTTAGGTCTTCTGTGATTTCTTTTAACAGTTTTTTGTAGTTTTCTTTATATAGGTTTTTTGTCTCTTTGGTTAAATTTATTCCTAGGTATTTTATTCTTTTAGTTGCGATTGTAAATGGGATTCGTTTCTTGATTTCTACCTCAGCTTGTTCATTACTAGTGTATAGAAAAGCTACAGATTTTTGAATGTTGATCTTGTAGCCTGCTACTTTGCTGTACTCATTTATTAGCTCTAGTAATTTTGTTGTGGATTTTTCTGGGTTTTCTACATATAGTATCATATCGTCTGCAAACAGTGATAGTTTTACTTCTTCCTTTCCAATTTTGATGCCTTGTATTTCTTTTTCTTGCCTAATTGCTCTGGCTAGAACTTCCAACACAATGTTGAATAATAGTGGTGATAGTGGACATCCTTGTCTTGTTCCTGATCTTAGGGGGAAAGTTTTCAATTTTTCCCCATTGAGGATGATATTAGCTGTGGGTTTTTCATATATTCCCTCTATCATTTTAAGGAAGTTCCCTTGTATTCCTATCTTTTGAAGTGTTTTCAGCAGGAAAGGATGTTGAATCTTGTCAAATGCCTTCTCTGCATCAATTGAGATGATCATGTGATTTTTCTGCTTTGATTTGTTGATATGGTGTATTACATTAATTGATTTTCTTATGTTGAACCATCCTTGCATACCTGGGATGAATCCTACTTGGTCATGATGTATAATTCTTTTAATGTGTTGTTGGATACGATTTGCTAGAATTTTATTGAGGATTTTTGCATCTGTATTCATTAGAGAGATTGGTCTGTAGTTTTCTTTTTTTGTAATATCTTTGCCTGGTTTTGGTATGAGGGTGATGTTGGCTTCATAGAATGAATTAGGTAGTTTTCCCTCCACTTCGATTATGTTGAAGAGTTTGAGGAGAGTAGGTACTAATTCTTTCTGGAATGTTTGATAGAATTCACATGTGAAGCCGTCTGGTCCTGGACTTTTCTTTTTAGGGAGGTTTTGAATAACTAATTCAATCTCTTTACTTGTGATTGGTTTGTTGAGGTCGTCTATTTCTTCTTGAGTCAAAGTTGGTTGTTCCTGTCTTTCCAGGAACCTGTCCATTTCTTCTAAATTGTTGTATTTATTAGCGTAAAGTTGTTCATAGTATCCTGTTATTACCTCCTTTATTTCTGTGAGGTCAGTAGTTATGTCTCCTCTTTCATTTCTAATCTTATTTATTTGCATCCTCTCTCTTCTTCTTTTTGTCAATCTTGCTAAGGGCCCATCAATCTTGTTGATTTTCTCATAGAACCAACTTCTGGTCTTATTGATTTTCTCTATTGTTTTCATGTTTTCAATTTCATTTATTTCTGCTCTAATCTTTGTTATTTCTTTCCTTTTGCTTGCTTTGGGATTAGTTTGCTGTTCTTTCTCCAGTTCTTCCAAGTGGACAGTTAATTCCTGCATTTTTGCCTTTTCTTCTTTTCTGATAAAGGCATTTAGGGCAATAAATTTCCCTCTTAGCACTGCCTTTGCTGCGTCCCATAAGTTTTGATATGTTGTGTCTTCATTTTCATTTGCCTCTAGGTATTTACTAATTTCTCTTGCAATTTCTTCTTTGACCCACTTGTTGTTTAAGAGTGTGTTGTTGAGCCTCCATGTATTTATGAATTTTCTGGCACTCCGCCTATTATTGATTTCCAACTTCATTCCTTTATGATCCGAGAAAGTGTTGTGTATGATTTCAATCTTTTTAAATTTGTTAAGACTTGCTTTGTGACCCAGCATATGGTCTATCTTTGAGAATGATCCATGAGCACTTGAAAAAAAGGTGTATCCTGCTGTTGTGGGATGTAATGTCCTATAAATGTCTGTTAAGTCAAGTTCATTTATAGTAATATTCAGGTTCTCTATTTCTTTATTGATCCTCTGTGTAGATGTTCTGTCCATTGATGAGAGTGGTGAATTGAAGTCTCCAACTATTATGGTATATGTGTCTATTTCCCTTTTCAGTGTTTGCAGTGTATTCCTCACGTATTTTGGGGCATTCTGGTTCGGTGCGTAAATATTTATGATTGTTATGTCTTCTTGTTTAATTGTTCCTTTTATTAGTATATAGTGTCCTTCTTTGTCTCTTTTAACTGTTTTACATTTGAAGTCTAATTTGTTGGATATTAGTATAGCCACTCCTGCTCTTTTCTGGTTGTTATTTGCATGAAATATCTTTTCCCAACCTTTCACTTTCAACCTATGTTTATCTTTGGGTCTAAGATGTGTTTCCTGTAGACAGCATATAGAAGGATCCTGTTTTTTAATCCATTCTGCCAGTCTATGTCTTTTAATTGGGGAATTCAGTCCATTGACATTTAGAGTTATTACTGTTTGGATAATATTTTCCTCTACCATTTTGCCTTTTGTATTATATATATCATATCTGTCTTTCCTTCTTTCTACACTTTTCTCCATGTCTCTCTCTTCTGTCTTTTTGTATCTGACTCTAGTGCTTCCTTTAGTATTTCTTGCAAAGCTGGTCTCTTGGTCACAAATTCTCTTAGTGACTTTTTGTCTGAGAATGTTTTAATTTCTCCCTCATTTTTGAAGGACAATTTTGCTGGATATAGGAGTCTTGGCTGGCAGTTTTTCTCTTTTAGTAACTTAAATATATCATCCCACTGTCTTCTAGCTTCCATGGTTTCTGCTGAGAAATCTACACATAGTCTTATTGGGTTTCCCTTGTATGTGACGGATTGTTTTTCTCTCGCTGCCTTCAAGATCCTCTCTTTCTCTTTGACCTCTGACATTCTAACTAGTAAGTGTCTTGGGGAATGCCTATTTGTGTCTAATCTCTTTGGGGTGCGCTGCACTTCTTGGATCTGTAATTTTAGGTCTTTCATAAGAGTTGGGAAATTTTCAGTGATAATTTCTTCCATTAGTTTTTCTCCTCCTTTTCCCTTCTCTTCTCCTTCTGGGATACCCACTACACGTATATTTGTACGGTTCACATTGTCCTTGAGTTCCCTGATACCTTGTTCAAATTTTTCCATTCTTTTCCGGATAGTTTCTGTTTCTTTTTGGAGTTCAGATGTTTCATCCTCCAAATCACTAATTCTATCTTCTGTTTCTTTAAATCTGTCATTGTAGGTATCCATTGTTTTTTCCATCTTTTCTACTTTATCTTTCACTTCCATAAGTTCTGTGATTTGTTTTTTCAGTTTTTCTATTTCTTCTTTATGTTCAGCCCATGTCTTCTTCATGTCCTCCCTCAATTTATCGATTTCGTTTTTGAAGAGGTTTTCCATTTCTGTTCGTATATTCAGCATTAGTTGTTTCAGCTCCTGTATCTCATTTGAACTATTGGTTTCTTCGTTTGACTGGGCCATATGTTCAATTTTCTGAGCGTGATCCATTATCTTCTGCTGGCATCTGGGCATTTAGTCAGATTTCCCCGGGTGTTCGACCCCACAGGTTGAAAGATTTTTCTGCGCAGTCTCTGGGTTCTGTTCTTCCTATCCTGCCCAGTAGGTGGCGCACGTGGCACACGCCTGTCTGTGGGTTCCACCAGCGAAAGTTGCTGTGGGTCCCTCAACTCTGGAAAACTCTCGCCGTAGGGGAGGTTCGGCAACCGAAGCGTCTTGGAAGAATGCCAGCCGGCCCGGGGTTCCAAACGCGGGGAGGGTCGCCGGCTGTCGCAGCACAGGAGAGCGTCCGGCCAAATTAGCTAGTCGGCCCGGGGCACCAAGCGTGGCGGGAGGGCGCCAGCTGTCGCAGCCCGGGAGAGTGCACTGCTCCCAGCCGACGGGGGAGTCACGTGTTTGGAAGGGATCCCCCGGTCACTGTTCTCCGCATTCTGGGGATTTCCGACCCAACTATCTCAGTTGTTCCGGGGGGCCTCGTGTGGTGGGGGCACCAGCCGCCGCGGCCTAAGGGGACCGCCTGTCCAATTCTACCAGCTGGCCTGGGAAGGTGGAAGGGAGGGACTCCGGTCGCTTGCTGTCCCACCCAGGAAAGCCCGTGCCCCTTGGTGATCTCACCGGAGCTGGTTCTCCCAGATAGTCAGCCGTTCCAGGATGGGGTACGCTGTCCCTTTGATCTCCCTCGTGGCTCCGGGAGCTGCTCTGTATTATCTCCACCCCCCCAGTGGTTGTTCTGGAGGAGGAAAGGTGAGGGCGGCAAGGCTGTCGAGGCTGGTGGCGGAGGAGCACGGTGAAGGCGGGGGAAGAGGGCACCGTGTTGGTTGGAGAGCAGCCGGAGCAGGAGGGGGAGGAGGGCGGCGCGGCGGTCCGGCGGAGAAAGAGAGGGGGTAGGGAGGTCGGGCGGCTCGGCTGCTGCGGGGCGCGTGCGCCGCGCGGCGGTCCGGCGGAGAAAGAGAGGGGGTAGGGAGGTCGGGCGGCTCGGCTGCTGCGGGGCGCGTGCGCCACGCGGCGGTCCGGCGGAGAAAGAGAGGGGGTAGGGAGGTCGGGCGGCTCGGCTGCTGCGGGGCGCGTGCGCCGCGCCGCGGTCCGGCGGAGAAAGAGAGGGGGTAGGGAGGTCGGGCGGCTCGGCTGCTGCGGGGCGCGTGCGCCGCGCGGCGGTCCGGCGGAGAAAGCCATTTGCTCTATTTTACATACAAACAACTGAGGCTCACAGAAGATAAATAATTTGCCTCCGTTCATACATTTAGTAAAGTCAGTGTTCCCCTGAAATCTTAATTAACCTCAAAGCTTGTATTGTTCACCACTGAAATCTTCTGTACCTTCATTCTTGGACAGAATCTAGAATTGATTCATCACTGGAGAGGAGGTGATAAACTATGAATTCATAAATGTAGGGTTTAACTTTAAGCAGGATTAGAGCATCATGAAACAATTCTATTCTGATTGATAATATCAGATCCATTCCTTATCCATATCCAGTTTAAGTATTAAGTATTAAACCATATTTCTGAGTGTTTAAAGGGTGATCACCCAGACTGGAAGTCGCACAAATGCTCTTTATGTAATAGGTACCCACAGAAATATACAGCCACGGTTTTGAAGTAAATGTGGCTCCTGTTCTTTCAGTGGAATAACAGTTTCAAATCTTCAAAACATTGATTGAAATTGATTACATTGTATCAAGTGCCTCCTCAGCACCAGTCAAGAAAGTTTAGTGGTTAAATTTGAAGTCTGTGCTCATATTATCAGAGTTCAAAGGATGGCTGGACCATTCACTGGTTACATGACTTAGTCAAGGTACTTAAATTCTCTAGGCCTTAGTTTCTCTATCTGTAAGATGAGGGCAGTGACGGTACATACATCACAAAATCGCCATGATAGCAAATATGCATTTATGTGCATTGCTTAGCACAGTGCCTGGTACAGAGTAGGGGCTATGTAAGTGACAGCTATTCTTACACTTAATGAGTGTAAGTAACTATTCTCGCACTTGGAGAGCATTGTGTTCTTTTCTTGGCAAGGTTAACATGTATGATCTCATTTAATCATAACAGCCCCGTGAAGCATATCCTTTTTCATATAAGGAAACTGAGAGACAAAGAGATAAACAACTTTTTCAAGGTCACAATTGTTAATAGCAGTGCCCCAACAACATACCAGATCTTCTGACTATTGGTTCATTGCTATTTCCTCCCTTCTAATATCTAGAATTTCCAGGAATCCCATGCAGACAAAGCTTCATAGTGCAGGCAAGTTAATACCTTACTCAGAAAAGAGCATTTTGTCAAATCATTCATTCAAAGGACTCACAGGAAAACTTCAGTAATTAACAGTTGGCATCTTTGTTTCCTAGTCAAGACATCTAAGCAATTTAAATTCTCAAATCTTTTGATATGTTAATAAAGCAAGGTAGATTTCCAATTGGATTTTCATGGATATAATTACCTGCAAACACAGGTGACATACTTTCAGTTTTCATTTCTGATTTACAAATCAAAGTTTCAGCTCGTTATGGATGTCAAAGATGTAATTTAACCTTTCAAAAATTATCTTTTATTTGTAAAGAAAAAAAAGAAAACTTACCATGAAAATAAGTTTTTAAATTGCCACATATTTAAATTCCATTAGGTTTTTGCAAGAGAATTTTTTTAAGGTAGTAGCTCACCTGAGTAGTTTAATGAGCATGTTCTGCCTGCAGATGTTTGGGAAATTAGTGAGAACACAATATCATGAAAATTGATTTTTAAATTCTGGAAGGTATTCTGAGGGAGATGACATGTTGGTCCACTTAGCTGACACCTCTCCTCCCTGATTCCCACAGGAATAACCAAACAAGTGAAAAACCAGTGATATTTTGGATTCACTGGAAAAATGATGGTTTATTTACTAAATGATACTGTGATAGTTGGCTAAATATTAAAAAATGTTTCATTCCTATCTCATACCATAAAACAATAAACTCCAGATAGCCTTAAGAATTAAATTATTTAATAAAACAATGAATAAGGAAATAAATGTAAATATGTACTGGTTTAGCATAGAAGCAAGTCTTTCTGAGCTTTTAAGTAACTAATACAGCTGCTTACAAGAGACTCATCTAGACACTAGAATACAAATGGATTGAAAGTGAAAAGATGGAAAAAGATCTTCCACTCAAGTTGTAACAAAAGAAAGCAGGAGTAGCTACACTAATATCGGATAAAATAAACTTTAAATGTAAAGACATCAAAAGAAATGATGGAGGACACTGTATACTAACTAAAGGGTCAATTCACCAGGAAGATATAACAATCATAAATGTTTATGCAACCATTCAAGGAGCTCCAAAGTATGTGAGACAGACATTGGCAAAACTGAAGGGAGTGATAGCTGTTTCAACAATAATAGTAGGAGACTTCAATACACCACTCTCCTCTATAGGCAGAACAATAAGACAGAAGATCAAAAAGGAAATAGAGAAGTTAATGGTATTGCAAGTGTGAATGTAATTAAGAGCCTTGAAACATATACCTGAATGTGATTATAAGGGGGACACAAAGAGACAAATTGCAGTTTGCAGAATGAGAACCATGGAAGCTAGGGTCTGAAGCCAAGAAACCTCAGCCAGGAGGGTGGACCCGCCCATATACATAGAGAGGGAGAGTTTGCCCTGAGGGCAGAGGATAAATCTCCCATCTCATTGCAGTGGAAAAGTTGTACTGCCTCAGGCCTTGGGAAAAAGGTATAGCATGCTCCTTGAGGACTGGGGAGAGCCTGGCTGCCACCTTGGAGGGGTTGAACGTGTGCCCCAGAAATGGCAGAGAATCCAGGGTGGCCCCAATGCCTGGAGAGAGTGGAGCCAAGAAAAAGGTGATCTCCTCAATGTTACCCAAGGTTGATATGGAAAGAGGCTAGCCCCTGCATAGGCCCTTGGAAAGGGTGAGACTGCCACTTTCTAAAGCTGAAGGATAAATGACTTTCAAACTTTGAAATCCAATAGTGTTTGTCCTGCAGGTTTTCCTTCCAATTTCTCCCTATGGATCCTGTGACTGTCCTCTTTTGCACATTGGCACCAGACAACTAGTTTTGAGATTCACAGGTCCACAGCCAGAATAGAATTTTTTGCACCTTAATACTGTTTAAGGTGATGCCTGTTGTTGCCAAGTAGACAAGGGGTGGACATGTGGTAGTTAGATTGAGTTGTCAACTTGGCCAGGTAAAGGCACCTAGTTTTGTTGCTGCAGACATGAGCCAATGGTATGTGAACCTCATTTGTTACTCATTACATCTGCAGTCGGCTGGGAGGTGTGCCTGCTGCAATGAATGATGTTTGACTTAATTGGCTGGTGCTTAAATGAGAAAGCACAACGTAGTACAGCCCAAGCAACTCAGTATACCTCATCTCAGCACTCGCAGCTCAGGCCAGGTCTTTGGAGATTACAGAAAGAAATCACCCCAGGGAAAATTGTTGGAACCCAGAGGCCTGGAGAGAAAGCCAGCAGAGATCACCATGTGCCTTCCCACATAAGAAAAAACTTCAGTTGAAAGTTAGCTGCCTTTCCTCTGAAGAACAAAATAAATCCCCTTTTATTAAAAACCAATCCAATTGTGAATTACTGATTATATATGTTAATGTTTTATTTGGTTTGTTAAAATTTTTAAATTAATAAATAAATTTTTAAAAAAGCCAATCCATCTCTGGTGTGTTGCATTCCAGCAGCTAACTAACTAGAACAAACCACAGAAAGACTGAAAAAATGACCAAATAATTTGAAGCTTCTGTGAGTTAAAAATATCATAAGTCAAACAGAGAGATAGGTTGAGGTCAGCCCTGCTCCAAAGAATAGCTAGAAAAGGGACAGAAAAATGACCCAGACAGCGATTCCAGGCTGTAAGTGACCTGGGAGGGTTTTCTACACGGCATAGGTGTTATCAGACAAAGGCCATGAATTCTTCTGCCCAACATGCTCAATAGTCAGTTCTTGAGACACTGGGGTTTCAAAGAGAGAAAGAGTTTATTAGTATTGTGCATAGTAGGAAAGCAGATGGCCTAAATGGCCCAAAATCTGTTTCCCTGAACCACAGTGATTTGGGAAGTTTTATTAGAGAAAAATTGGGCAGGGTTTAGGATAATGAGCATCGTGGCTCCAGATGATGTAATTAGAGGTGATCTGATTATTGAGCATGTGCAGATTGATTACTTGCTTAGTCACATAATGTATGAAAGAAAAAGAGCAGAATGAGGTAAAGGTGACTTGTAGGTTAAAGTCTAAGCTACTGCGCATGTCAGGAGGGCCCACTTAGATTAAATCAGATCTTGGTCATCAAGATAATTTGGGGCTTGGGGTAGGTTAGTTCTGGGTGCATCCAAGACACTTTATTAATAAACATTAGGGGCTGTCTTTAGTGATTACAGGACTTTAAAGTTAAAAAACTGGGTAACTAGGTACAGATAAAGGTTAATCACAAGGCTTTTACAATCCCAGGGGTAGAAGATAAGGGCTATACAACCATTATCAGAGATCTAGGCAGCTGGATTACTGTTCAGAGATTTCAAGTATTTTCCCGCCTACTCCAACAGACCAAAAAGCAAAAAGGAATATTTATATCAAAATCATCCCTTAAATTCTGATTTCTCTATCACATAGGGAGGCCCTAGTTGAAAAAGCTGAAGTATTGAGATGCAGAGAACCGGAGCCTGTCCAGCTAGTGCAAACAGTCTAATGCACCCCTTTCCAAATGGAGGCCTGGAGCTCTCAGGAGTGCAGGGACAGGGAGACAGGACAAGGAAGTAAGGCAAGCCCCATTACTTGAAAGTGCTACCCTCACACACACCACCCCCACTCTGACACCCACAACTCCCCCCAGAACCCACACACCTGAACCCCATCACCTCCCCACTGCGCTCCAAGCATCCCCACCCCTATGCCCCTCCCCACACACTCCTCTCCACACCCACATCCAAAGTATGAGTGCAAGCCTGTCCCAAACCAACCCACTTCACCCACACAAGCAGTCTCACCCCACCCCTCCTGAGACCCATGGATACACGTCCAGCCCCTCAACCCCCACCACCCTGTCCTGGTCCCCTGCAGGCAGTTATTTGCACATCTGGACTACAGGCCCCTCCTTCATACCCATCCCACACCCACACCCTGTCCACAGAGCCACTCAACCTTGCCCCACTCCCACCACCAGCTCTGCACATGTGCACATCAGCATACAGTGCTCCAGACCCATGCATATGCACATATCCACTAGGCCATGCCCCCTCGGCTTTGGGCAAGCACTGACCTGTGCTTCCAGGTCACACATGCCCCCAGCCCTTGTGGTACAATCCTGACCATCTGCCCCTGAGCTCTGCACACAGGCACACCAGGGTCCTGCCCCTCAGACCCACACATGCACACAGCCACATACTCCCCCACTGCCAGGCATCCAGGTATCTGTGCATTGACCTCTTGACCTCTGCACCAGCCCCCTCCACCCTGCACACATGGGCACACAAGGGCAAACCCTTGCCCCACCCCCCAGCACAAGCACCCTTCTCCTGCACCTGACCAGTGCTCTCATGCACATCTGTCCTACACAGCACCCCTGTCCCACCACCCACCCACACACAGGTTTACAAGTGTATGCCTCGACATCACCCACCCATGACACACGTCTTGCAACCTCCACAACCTGTGACCTACCCCTATACACTCCCACATCCACATCCCAGCTCCCATGGACCTCTCCCACTGCACAAGGACACACCTGTGCCCTGCTCTCCCTGTGCCATGACTTTTTTGCCCTGTACCCCACACCCTGACCCCCATGACCCACACATTCCATGCGCCTGCCCACATCCTGCCCATGGACTAGCCCCAGCATGTCTGGACAGCCCTCTCATCCATCTCCCAGCATGCCCTACCTCTCTGTCCCACACGGTACACCCTACCCCTGCACTTCAAGTCCTTCCTGAGCTGTACCTCACACCCACAGCCCCTGCACCACACCCCCCACAATACCACAACTCACAAGACACACTCACAGGCACCAGCATAGTGTCCCCAACCTCTGCACATACTTACACCCTAACCCATCACTGAACTGTTGTGCCCTTCCACATACCTGCAATCTGCTCCACACTTTTCCCACAAATACAAAGCTTTAGACGACTGAAGGAAATCAACTTCCACAGTAACCTTATCAAGATATTTATAAGCCATGAAGACACCAGAAGATAACCAACCATATGAAGATGCAGACGAATAGAGCCCAGTTGAATGACCAAATTAAAACACCAGAGGAGACACAGACTTTGGAATAAGTAATCAAAGATGTTTATATAACTCTACAAAACAAAATAAGTGGGATGGCTAATCACATAAAGGGGATCAAGAAGACACTAGAAAACTATACAGAAGTTGAAAGAATAAATAGAAAGACAGCAGATATCACAGAGATTAAAAATGCTGCAAATGAAACAAAAAATTTACTAGAGCACACAACAGCATAATTAAAGAGGCAGAAGGAAGAATAAGTGAAGTAGAGGATAGGACAACTGATTTTGAATACACAAAAGAGCAAATGACAAAAATAGATGGAAATTTTTTAATTGGATCTCTGGGAAATGATGGGTAAAACAAAGCACACAAATAAAAGAATCATCAGTGTCCCAGAAGGAGAAGAGAAGAGTAAAGGGCTAGGAAGACTAGAGGAGGATATAATGGGGGAAAACTTCCCAATCTTTATAAAAGACATAAATATGGAAATCAAAGAACTTCAAATAGAATAAATTCAAGTAGACCTTCCCCAAGACACATACTAATCAGTCTGTCAAATGTTGAAGAGAAGCAGAAAATCTTGAAAGCAGCAAGAGAAAAACAATCTACTATGTACAAGGGAAACCACATTAAGACTGAGTTCAGACTTCTAAACTGGGACCACAGAAGTGGGAAGACAGTGGTATGACATATTTAAGATCCTGAAAGAGAAAAACTCCCAGCCAAGAATTCTGTACCCAGCCAAACTATCCTTCAAAACTGAGGGAGAGATTAAAATTTCCACAGACAAACATAGGCTGAGAGAATGCATTAGCAAGAGACTGGCCCTACAAGAAATACTAAAGGGAGTTCTGCCAGCTGAAAAAAAAATTAAAAGGACTGGAGTGGGAGATCTGAAGAAGGGAACAGTGTTGAAGAGTACCAGTAAGGGTAACTTAGGTGATTAAAAGAGAAAGAGGGAAAAGAATACATAGATCTGACAAATTAAATCCAAGGATAAGATGGTGGATTCAAGAAATGCCTATACAAAAATAATCTCGAATGTTAATGGACTACATTTACCAATTAAAAGATACAGATTGGAAGAATGGATTAAGGATTATAACCCAGCTACATGCTTCTTACAAGAGACTTACCTTGGACACAATGAAACAAATAGATTGAAAGTGAAAGAATGGAAAAAGATGTTCCATGCAAGCTGTAACCAAAAGAAAGCAGGAGCATTTATACTAATATCAGGCAAAATAAACTTTAAATGTAAGAACATCATAAGAGAAAAAGAAGGACAGTATATATTTTTAAAAAGGGATGATTAACCAAGAAATAACTATCATAAATGTCTATGCTCCCAATCAAGGAGCTCCAAAATATATGAGACAGACATTGGCAAAACTGAAGGGACTGATAGACATTTCAACAATAATAGAATGAGATTTCAATACACTACTCTCCTCTATAGATAGAACAAACAGACAGAGGATCAACATGGAAATAGAGAACTTAAACAATTTGATACATGAATTAGACCTAACAGACATTTATAGGTCATTATACCCCAAAACATCAGGATACATATTCTTCTCTAGTGCTCATGGAACATTCTCCAAGACAGATCATATGGTGGGGCACAAAACATGTTTTTAAAATTTTAAAAACATTGAAATTATTCAAGGCACTTTCTCGGATCACAATGGAATGAAGCTGGAAATCAATAGCCACCAAAGAATGAAAACTTTCACAAATATATGGAGATTAAATAACACACTTTTACACAACTAGTGGGTCAAAGAAGACATTGCAAAAGAGATTAGCAGCTATCTGGATACAACATATCTGGATGAGAATACAACACATCCAGACTTATGAGATGTGGCAAAGGCTGTGCTGAGAGTGAAATTCATTGCCCCAAATACCTATATTAAAAAAGAAGAAAGAGCAAAAATCCAGGACTTATTTGCTCACCTGAAGGAACTTGAGAAAGATCAGCAAACTAACCCTGAAGCAAACAGAAGAAGAGAAATAACAAAGACTAAAGCAGAGCTAAATGAATGGGAGAACAAAGGAACAATAGGAAAAAATCAACAAAACCAAAAGTTGGTTCTTTGAGAAAACCAGTAAAATTGATGGGCCACTAGTAAGGCTAACAAAGAAAAAAAGAGAGAATGCAAATAGACAAAAGCAGAAATAAGAGGGCTGTCACTACCACAGACCCTGAAGAAATTTTTTAAAAATTAAAAAATAAGTGGGTACTATGACCAAATATCCATCAACAAACTAAACAACTTAGGTGAAATAGGCAAATTCCTGGAAAAACACAAACAAGCTACACTGACTCAAAAAGAAATAAAAGGTCTCAACAAACCAATCACAAATAAGAGATCCAATCAGTCATCAAGATCTTTCTACAAAGGGCAGGGCCAGATGGCTTCACAGGGGAATTTTATCAAACATTCCAAAAAGAACACCAATCCTGCCCAAACTTTTCCAAAAAACTGAAGAAAAAGGAATACTATGAACTTATTTTATGAAGCTGACATCACTTTAGTACCAAAACCAAATAAAGATCCTAAAAGAAAGGAAAACTACAGACCAATCTTCCTAAAGAACACAGATGCAAAAATCCTCAACAAAGTATTAGCAAATTTAATCCAATAGCACATTAAAGGAATTATACACCTGGGTTTATACCAGGAATGAAAGGATGGTTTAACACAAGAAAATCAGTTAATGTAATACAGCACATTGACAAATCAAAAAGGAAAAATCATATGATCATCTTGATTGATGCTGAAAAAGCATTTGACAAAACTCAACATCCTTTTCTGATAAAAACACTTCAAAAGGTAGGAATCAAAGGTAACTTCCTCAATATGATGAGGGGTATATATGAAAAACCCATAGCCAGCATCATACTCAATGGTGAGAGACTGAATGATTTCCCCCTAAGATCGGGAATGAAACAAGGATACCCTCCATCACCACTATTATTCACATTGTACTAGAAGTTCTAGCTAGAGCAATCAGACAGGAAAAAGAATTAAAAGACATCCATACCTGAAAGAAAGAAGTAAAACTTTCATTATTGCATATGACATGATACCATACTTAGAAGATTCTGAGAAATCTACACCACAGTTACTTGGGCTAATAAACAAATTGAGCAAGGTGGCAGGTTATAAAATTAATGTGCAAAAATCAGTAATTTTTCTATACACAAGCAATGACCTAACTGAGGAGTCAATAAAGGAAACAATTTCATTCAAAATAGCAGCTAAAAGAGTCAAGTGTTGAGGAAGGAACTTAACTAGGGATTTAAAGGGCATGTGCACATAGAACTACATAACATTGCTAAAATAAATCAAAGAAGATCTAAATACATGGAAAGAAATTCCATGGTCATGGATAGGAAGGGTAAATGTATTTAAGATGTCAATTCTACCCAAATTGATCTACAGATTCAATGTAGTACCAAACTTCCAACAACCTACTTTGAAGACTTGGAAAAGCTAGTTACCAAATTCATCTGGAAGAGAAAGAGACTCTGAATAGATAAAAGAATCTTAAAAATAAAGAACAAAGTGGGAGGATTAACACTCCTAGATTTTCAAACTTATTATAAAGCCACAGTTGTCAAAAAGCATGGTACTGGCACAAGGATAGAAATATTGACCTATGGGATCGAATCAAGAGTATAGAAATAGACCACCAAATCTCTGGTAAACTGATCTTGGACAAGGCCCTCAAATCCACTGAACTGGGACAAAACAGTCTTTGCAATAAATGGGTATGAGAGAACTGGACATCAATAGCCAGAAGAATGAAAGAGGATCCTTACCTTATAACCTATACAAAAATCAACTCAAGGGTGGTGCACTGGTGGCTCAGTGGCAGAATTCTCACCTGCTGTGCCAGAGACCTGGGTCGATTCCTGGAGCCTGCCCATGTTAAAAAAAAAATAATAACTCAAATTGGATCAAATATCTAAACATAAGAACCAGTACCAGTACTTAGATGTAAGAATCTAAGATCGGTAGGGCAGGCCATGAGCTGGCAGCTCCAATGAGAGTCCTCAACAAACTCTTAGGAGAGGCTGGCTGGCTGAAGTAGAAAGAGGGATGGTATCTTCTGAAACCTTCTTAAAAGACTCCTGATGATTGGATTAAGTATCACTCATTGCAGAAGATACTTCTCTTAGCTGATTGCAGTGTGATCAGCCATGGATGCATCCAATGGGCTCATGATGTAAGTCTATGAAATGTCCTCACAGCAACAGATAGGCCAGTGCTTACTTGACCAGACAACTGGGCATTATCACCTGGCCAAGTTAACAGATGAACCTGACCATCATGGCACATGAAGAGATGCTCATTCTCATTAGCCATAAGGGAAATGTAGATCAAGAGTACAATGAGATACCACCTCATACCTTTAAGAATGGCTGCTATTAAGCAAACATATATTTTTTATTCCTCAAATATTGGGGAGGATGTGGAGAAATTGGAACTCTTATGCACTGTTGGTGGGAATGTATAATGGTATAGCCACTATGGAAAACAGTCTGGAGTGCCTCAGAAAACTAAATATTGAATTGTCCTTTGACCCAGCAATACCACTATTCGGTATGTACCCAGAAAAGCTGGAAGTAGTGACACAAACAGAGATTTGAACACCAATGTTCATAGCAGCCTTATTCACAGTCACCAAAAGATGGAAACTATCCAAGTGCCCATCAACAGATGAGTGAATTGACAAAATGTGAAATATACATATGATGGAATATTGTGAAATAGTGAAGATGAAATGACATGCTGAAGCACATGACAAGATGCATAAGCCTGGAGGACATAATGTTGAGTGAAATAAGCCAGACACAAAAGGATAGATACTGTATGATTCAACTTTTATGACCATCATAAAGGTAAAATCAGAGGCTTGTAATACAGAATATAGGGGACCTAGAGATACGTGAAGCTTGAGATACGTGAAGCTTGAGATGGGTGAACAGGTAGCTACTGAAGTTGAACTTAATTGTAAGGGAATATACAGAAGTGAAGGCAGTTCACTAGTGGGTCTATAAGTAATATTACCATATTGAAGGTGAACATGATTGAAAGGGGTTGTATAGACTCATGTGTCCCACTAATTAACACTATAAATATAAATAAGTTCTTGCATGAACTACTGCAAAGGTATGACTTTTGTATGACAAGTGTGTGAGTTTGGGGGATGGGGGAAAACTGCTATTAAATGCTGTGGACTATGTTTAACAGGAAAACATGAGCAAAAACACCAGAGGTACATAATGGGGGGAAGGACAAGAGCTAGGGGGAAAGGGGATTACCAAGTGTGAAAGATAGAGGGTGGCTTGTTTATTTAGGTTTATCAGGGAAAACTTTGGTGTGGCTTCTGGCAATGAGTTATCTTCTGGGCCCTGATTATCTGTAGCTAATAAGAATGGTGATCACATCTGCTTTTAGTTCTTCAAAATAATCTGGACCACTGGATACAATGCCAATTGCTTGGTCCATACCCCAGAGTTTTCAATTCAGTAAGTGGGCCCAGTAATTTGCATTTATAATAATCTCATAGATTATGCTGGTACTGCTTTATTCTTTGAAAGCACTGATAAAAAATTGTGAAAATTAAAGGATATAATATTTTTTCCCAAGTATATTCCATTCACTGTTCCACAAACTTTATATAAGTAGGCTAAGTATTAAAGTACCTGGCTTTCCTAATACCACTGAAATTAAGCTTTGATGATTAAGTAGCCAAGTATGCAACCTTAGTTTGGGCCTTGTTTCCAGCTTCCCAATTCATTTGTTACAAGTTCAAGGAGATGAGCCGCACTGCAAGGTAGATGGGTTATGTGAGCCTTTGAATTATAACAGGCTATTTCCTAGGATTCCTGTTAATGCTTTCTTTTTTTTTTTTGACATAGGCAGGCACCAGGAAAATACTTTTGTAATATATTCTTTGGCCTTCATTCTCATATTTGTTTTCTTTATGTGCTGGTTTGAAAAGATTTATGTACCCTAGAAAAGCCATCCCTTAATCCTAATCCAATCTTGCAGACACGACCATTTCTCTTAAACCCTATCTAGTGCTTTATGTTGTGAACTTGATTAGATTATCTCTATGGAGATAATCTCCACCCATTCCAGGTGGGCCTTCATTGTTTTTACTGGAATCATTTAAAAGAAGCAGCACTTTGGAAAAAAGCTAGAAATCAACATAGTCACAAGAAGTAGAGAGTCCTCTAGCAGGTGACTTTTGGAGATGAAGGAGGAAAACACCTCCCAGAGAGCTGTAGAAGAAGCTAGCAGATGATGCCGTGTTCGCCATGTTCCCTTCCAGCTGAGAGAGAAACCCTGACTGTGTTTGCTGTGTGCCTTTCCACTTGAGAGAAAAACCCTGAACTTCGTCAGCCTTCTTGAATCCAGGTATCTTTCCCTGGATGCCTTAGATTGGATATTTCTATAGACTTGCTTTAATTGGGACATTTCCATGGTCAAAAAACTGTCAATTTGCAATTTATTAAATTCCCCTTTTTAAAAGCCACTGAGTTTCTGGTATATTGCATTCTAGCAGCTAGAAAACTAGAACACTTTATAATATAGATGTTTTTATAAATAGACTCAGCTCTTAATAGAATTATCTTTCCAAAAGTTGCATACCTATGCAAGTTTTTCTATTTTTCTTAGCATTTAGTATCATTTTATATTAAATAGTTAATTGTTATTAATTACCTTAGCATTTCTGGGAAAAGCATTAATCTTGGCAGAATCATCATTTTGCATTTTGGTAGGAACAGCATTTGCCTCCCATCCGAGGGACTTTCTTTCTTGAGGGCTATTCATAAATCTGTCAATTATTATAAATCACCACTTATGGGAATGGAATCCAATGTCTAGAGTAACACTGGTAAGGTCAAAGATGTCAGGGTTAATTTAAGATCCTTAATATTTATATCAATCTCTCTGTTCCCATGCAGCACTGCTTTAAGGAGGAGAGTTATTAAGGGAAAGAAACAAAGTATTTCAATACTGAAGAAATAAACAGGTATCAAAATTAATCACAATAACAGTAAAAATAATTGCAAAAAGGCACTGACACTTACCTTATGCCAAATAATATGATTAATGTTTTATATGCACAACCACTTTTAATTTTTACAATATATTCATGAATTGGGTATTATTTTTAACCCAATTTTACAGGTGAGGAAGTGGAAACTTAGAGACAATAAGTAACTTACTCAGCATGTATCAGCTTGTACATAGAAATGTTAGGACTTGAATCCAGTTCAGCTTGATAGCAGAAACTAAATTACTCACAGCATATAAAACATGGTACTTGTCTTTTAAAAACCTAAAGTTTCAATAAAGGAAGTGATAAACACATATGGTAAAGTGTAAGACTAATTGCAAAGTTTGCATTGCATTCAGATAGTTGACACCAGAAGGGAGGGAATAACTGATTACATGGGGAGAATCGAAGAAAGTCGATTTGAACAGAGGACCTTATTAGCCTTAAACCTCAAACTTAAACCTCACTTGCTTAATACCTTAGTTGGAGTAATTAACTGTACTGGTTTCCTTGTCTGAAATATGTGCCTGGGTGATATTACATTCTATAATGTTGTGGTGAAGTTTAATTAAATCAGATCAAATAATGTTCATAGAACAATGGCTGATACATGGTGAGAGTTGTGTGAATGGTATCTATTATTTAAGCAAGCTTAGGAATGATGGACCAATTTGATAGACATATATAGCACTAAGAAAATTCCAGAAGGGTAACAGCTTGAACTAAATAATTGGGTAAAGACTACTGTACTAGTTAGGGCATTGCTCCACAGGATCATGAAAACAGCCACCAATGGAACTGAAAAGAAGACAGTGGAATTAAGATGGGAAAGTCTGGAAGAATTGTTAGGACTATATGGTCAACTAATTGGATGTGAAGCATTGGGGAAAGGGAGGAGTCACAGATGACTCAGGCTTTGTGCCTAAGTAATGAGCTTTGTTTAGAGAAGAATGGAATTATGTATGCAAAGCTTCTTTGAGAGAATAGTGTTGTTCTAGTTTGCTAGCTGTCAGAATGCAATATACCAGAAACAGAATGGCTTTTAAAAAGGGGAATTTAATAAGGTGCTAGTTTATAGTTCTAAGGCTGAGGAAAAGTCCCAGTTAAAACAAGTCTATAGATATGTTCAATCTAAGCATCCAGGGAAAGATACCTTGGTTCAAGAGGGCCAATGAAGTTCAGGGTTTCTCTATCAAGTGAGAAGGCACATGGTGAACACAGTGGGGGGAACTCTGTCATCTGGAAAAGCACATGGTGAACACAGTGTCATCTGCTAGCTTTCTCTCCTGGCTTCCTGTTTCATGAAGCTCCCCAGGAGGCATTTTCCTTCTTCATCTCCAAAGTTTGCTGGCATGTGGGTTCCCTGATTCTCGTGGCTATGTCGTTCTTCTCCGCTCTCTCTGAATCTCTCATTCTCCAAAATGTTTCCTCTTTTATAGGACTTCAATAAACCAATCAAGACCCACCCAAATGGGTGGAGACACATCTCCTCTAATCCATTTTAACAACCACTCTTGATTTGGTTACATCTCCAGGGGGATGATCTATTTACATACAATATTGAATAGGGATTATTCTACCTTTATGAAATGGGTTTTGATTAAAACATGGATTTTCAAGGGTACATAAAGCCTTTCAAACCAGCACAAGTGTTAACAATTACAAATAATTTCCACTGAAAGGCTCCAATGTATCAGTTCTTGACATATTGATTCATGTTTTTTCCTTATAAAAACCTGACACATTTTATTTATTTTTCTCAATTAAGATATTAGGAAGCTGAGTGGTTCAATAATTCCCTCAAGGTCACATGAAAGTAGAGTCTGGGTATAGTCTAGAATCATTTGACTTTAGAGCTTAAGCGCTCTTTCCAGTATTTCATAATGAAACTCAGGGTATAGTCTAGAATCATTTGACTTTAGAGCTTAAGTGCTCTTTCCAGTATTCCATAATGCAACTCAGAGAAGAAAGTACAGTATTTTGGAGGACTTCCGGGAAGATGACAGAGTATGGAGCTGAAGTACTCAATCCTCCTCCAAAAACAGCTAATGAATAGGTAGGAGTTGCCTGAAACAATTGTTCTGAGGCACCAAGAGGCCAGGGGAGCACAGTAAAACATCCAGGGAAGAGCAGAATGAAGAGGCTGAGACACTACAGTAAGGAACTGTGAGTTAGGTACTCAGCACCCAATCCCGACTCTAGAGGCTAGCTGCCTTGGGTTTTGTTCTTGGCTGACTGCTGCAGACTGAGTGGGACATGGAAGCCCTCTTCCCCAAGAATGGGGTAGGAGGGGGGTACAGCCAAGTACTGAAATGGCTTTTCATCAGCAAATTGCAATCACTTGATACCAGCTTGAGTTGTGGCTTTAGGCTGCCCCAGACAGGGATCTCCAAGGCATTCTTTCAACCCCACCCCTGACAGGGGTAAAGGCAGTAGAAGTTCAAGGACACAGGGTCTTCTTAAGATTGCAGGGAAAATAACTGCTGATGAGAGCCATCTGCAGGGAAGGTCAGAAAAGCACAGCTTTGGGGAGTGTAAAAAACACTTTTTGGTGTTTTTATTGACCCTCTTCCTAGGGATCTTTGGAAAAGTTATGCACCCCATTCACAAGTCCCTGGCCCTGTTCTGGCTGGGAAATACTGACAAAGAGAGTCCTCTCCAGGGTGAACCTTCTCCCATAAGTTACCTACTAGACAAAATCAGCTTGAAGTAATGAAAGGAGAGTTTAAAAAAAAAACCCTATAGAGGCAAAAGGAAAACAAACAGGACAGATCAAGATTCATGGAGAAGGAACAGAGGAAAGGACTCTCTCCCCTTGGGGATGAAACGATTGCACAAATAGTGAAATCTTAAAAATTGTATAGTACACGGAGGACAAGAATCAGATGAAGAAGCACTGAACAACTTAGATCAGTTAAAAATGGGCAATTCTAAAGTCTAGAATAATTTAAATCAAGTGTCAAAGAGAAGCTTTAACACAAAGCCAATGAACAATCAAGATAATCAGATGTCTAGACAGCAGCAAAATATTACAAGCCATACTAATAAACAGGAAGCTATAGCACAACTACAGTCGCACATCAAAACCTGGAGGAAGACACAGAATTTGTAACAACTGATCAAAGATGTTCAAATAAATCTAAAGATATAAAGGATATTGAGAAGGCACTGGTTGAGCATAAAGAAGAAACTGAAATTATGAAAGGAAACATAAGAGAGCATATGGCACAATAGAAGAGATTAAAATTGCATTAGAGGCATACAACAGCAGATTTGAACAAGTGGAGTTAGGAAATAGGAACATCATGATCTCACAGGAAGAAGAGACAGAGAAAAGAATGGAAAATAAATAAGAATAGTCTCAGGGAATTAAAAGACAGCAGAAAGCACACAAACATACATGTCATACTGTCATGGGTGTCCCAGAAGAGGAAGAGAAGGGAAAGGGAGAAGGAAGAAAATTTGTAGAAATGATTTCTGAAAATTTCCCAACACTTACGGAAGTCATAAATATACATTTCCAAGCAGTACAACACACTCCCAACAGAGTAAATCCTGATAGACCTACTCCAATACATATATTAATCAGAATCTCAGATAATAAAAATAAAGAAAAAATCCTGAAAGTTAACAAGAGAAAAGTTATTCATCACACAAAAGGATACTCAATAAGATTAAGTGCCAATTTTTCATCAGAAACTGTACAGGCAAGAAGGCAGTGGTTTGATATATTTAAGATACTGAAAAAGAAAAACTAGCACCAAGAATTCTTCACTTAGGAAAACGGTCCTTCAAAAATGAGGGAAAGTTTACGATATTCACAGGTAAACAGAAATGAAGAGTTCATCAACTAGAGACCAGCCCTATAAGAAATACTAAGGGGAGTTTAGAAGGCTGAAAGGAAAAGACAGGAGAGATAGGCTTGAAGGAGAGTATAGAAATGAAGATTAACAGAAATGTTACTAAAAGGCTAAAGAGAGAGACAAAAATAAGGTATGACATAAAAACCAAAGGATAAAATGACTGAAGTTGGGCGGGCCATGTTTGCTCAGCAGGCAGAATTCTTGCCTGCCATGCCAGAGACCCAGGTTCAATTCTGGGTGCCTAGTCCATGCAAAAAAAAAAAAAACAAAAAACAAAAAACAAAAAGAATGCTGAAGTAAATACTGACTTTACAGTAATAACATTAAATGTTAATAGATTAAACTCCCCTACCAAAGACACAGATTGGCAGAAGAGATTTAGAAAAGTATGCTCCTTCTATATTCTCTCTACAAGATACCTGTCTTAAACACAAGGACACAAATAGACTGAAAAAAAATTGGGAGAAAAAAGGCATTCCACACAAACAGTAACAAAAAAAAGAGTGGGGTAGCTAAATTATATCAGACAAAATAGACATTTCATGCAGAACTGTAATAAGACGCAAAGAAGGATATTGTATATTAATAAATGAGGCAATCCAATGAGAAATAACAACAATCATAAATATGAACGCACCTAACCACAGTGTTCCAGGCAAACACTGGCAATACTGAAGGGAGAAGGAGAAATAGAATAATAATAGAAAATAATAGTTGGAGATTCAACACATCACTCTTGTCAATAGAGGATGTATTTTATTTCTTTTTCTTGCCTAACTGCTCTAGCTAGAACTTCTAGTAAAATGTTGAATAATAGTGGTAACAGTAAGCATACTCATCTTGTTCTAGATAATAGAGGGAAAGTTTTCAGTCTTTGACCATTAAATGCAATGTTAATTGTGGGTATTTCATTGTTTTTTTTTTTTTTACATGGGCAGGCAACGGGAATCGAACCCGGGTCCGCTGGCATGGCAGGCAAGCATTCTTGCCTGCTGAGCCACCGTGGCCTACCCCATATGTACTTTTTTATGTGTCCCTATTTTTCTAAATATTTTTATCAAGAAAGGATGATAGACCATGACCATAAAACTCTTAGAAGAAAATGTAAGGAAATATCATCATGATTTTGTATTAGGCAACGGTTTCTTAGATTTATACTTAAAACATGAGAGAAAAAAGAAGAAATAGATAAATGAGACTTCCTCAAAATTAAAAAGCTGCAACTCAAGAATAAAAAGACAAAAAAATCCATTAAAAAATTAAGCAAAATTCTTGAATAGACATTTTTCCGAAGAAAAAATGTAAATGGCTAAAAAACACAAGAAAAGATGTTCACCATCTTTTAGCTATTAGGGAACTGCAGATCAAAACCACAAGGAGATATCATTTAAAACCTACTAAATGGCATCTATTAAAAAATAGAAATATGCAAGTGTTGGGGAAGATGTGGATAAATAGGAATTCTTATTCACTGCTGGTGAGGATATAAAATGGTGCAGCTGCTGTGGATGAGAGTTTGGCAGTTCCTCAGGAAGCTAAGTATAGAATCGCCATATGATCTGGTAATCTTGCAGCTAGGTATATATCCAGAAGAACTGAAAGCAGGGACTCAAATAGACATTTAACACCAGTGTTCATAGTGACATTTTTCCCAGTTTCCAGGAGATGGAAATAACCCAAGTGTCAATCAACAGATGAAGCAATGAACAAAATGTGGTATTTATACACAATGGAATATTATTCAGCTGTAAAAAGGAATGAAGTCCTGATACATACAACAACACAGGTGAACCTTGAGGACCTTATGTTGAGTGAAATAAGCCAGACACAAAAGGACAAATATTGTATTTGTCACTGATCATACAACTAATATGAACTACTTATAATAAGCAAACTCATAGAGTTAGAACCCAGAATATAGATTACAGGGGATAGAATGGCAGGAGAGAATGAGGAGCTGATGCTTAATTTGTGCAGAATTTCTATTTAAGTTGATTATAAATACTCGTAAATACTTGGAATTGGATAGTGGTGACAGTCACACATTTTTGTAAGTGTAATCAACTTTGCTGAATTATATAATTAATTGAATGTGGTTGAAAGGGGAAGTTTTGAGTTGTGTATATTATTACAAGGAAAGTTAGAAGGTGAAACATGGTATTATAGAGCACAATAAACCCTGTTGCAGACAACGAACTGTGGCTAATAGTAAAAATATAAGAATGTTTTTTTCATGAATATTACAAATGTACACCACTAATACATATGTTAATAATAGGATGGAATGTGGAAAAACATACACCTAATATAAACTATGGACTACAGTTAACTAATATTTTAATATTCTTTCATCAATTGTGAAAAACATACCATGCTAATGTAAAATGTCAACATAGGGAAGTATATGGGCATATTGTATGTTTACATTATTTTTCTGTAAACCTTCAACCTTTCTAATTAAAAAATAATAATTTTTAAAAAGCTTTGTTCTATGTGAAAGAAATTAGATTCAAAAGGACTACATTTTGTATGATTCCATTAATATAAAATGCAAATAAAAATAATCTATACAGAGAGACAGATTAGTGAATATGTAGGGTTGGGGAAGGGTGGAGGGATTGAGATGTGACTGCTAAGTGTTATGGGGCTTTTCTTTCTGGAGCAATGAAAATGTTCTAAAGTTGACTGTGGTGGTGAATGTACAACTTGGTGACTATACTAAAAACCACTGGTTGTACACTTTGGATGGATTGCCTGGTATGAGAATGTATCTCAATAAAACTAATTTAAAAAAAACCAAAGCTGAAAAGTTTACTTTGCAATGTAATCATGCCATCTAAATCCTCTATTTAGGAAATTAAAGTGAAATGCATAATTCTAATGCTGAATGAAAGCTCCTCTTTTGCATGGCTCTAAGAAAACAAAATAAAGAAAAAATACAGCATTTTACAGTTTAGTGAATTTCTATGGGTCTGAGTGAGTGTGTCAAGGTGTTAATCCTGTGAACAAAATAATATCTGAACTTTGATGGCTTTTCTGGTTTAAGGCCTCCAAAAGTATGATTGACATGGCTTTAACATAGCCTCTCTATTAATCAAACTATTTTAGAATTTACGGAGATTATTTTGCATTTATAATCTCAAGGAATCTTTATACCAGTAATGAAAGATGAGCAGAACAGGGGCTATTATCAACGTTTTACTGGTGATGACAGTAGGACTTGTATGCATATGGTAAGTGGCATCCAAGGTCATGCATTAAAAAATTGTCAATGTATCCAGACCACATTCTTCAAACCTCTCTGAGGAAGCTATCCTACACTTCAAAGTTGTAAGCAGGCAGAAAATGGTAACTTACCCTGCCAAAAATTTTGCTCGAAAGGGTGAATCGATGTCAGGGAGATTAGATATGCTTGTAAATAGTGATTTATCAGGGAGCTGTAGGAGAAGGTACATTTAAGACATTTTCCTTCCCATACGGCAGTGGTCAGACTCCCATAGAAGACATTCTTAGAACTGCTTGGAACTTGTCTTATACAAATATCTACCTTGAGAAGAATTCTACTTTTGTCCAAGATGAAGTAACAAGATGGGATTTATTTTCCTGTTTGAAAAAAAACAAAAAATGAACAAAATATATGAACCAAGGGATTTCAAAACATGGCATCACACAAAGAAGAACAGTGTCCCCTGAGAAGCATAAAACAGATGAAATGAGCCCTATGATTTTTACAGCTCATAGAGGAGATAGGCAACAGAAGCAAAACATTGCAGATTCTTTGAGTTCAGGAAATGGGGATGAGCATTTGAGTTCAGAAGGTATAGGAAAAGGAGGAAGAAGCTGCAAACAGAGAGAAATTCAGATACCTTATGGGATAGCCCACAAGAACGCAACTGAGTACTGATCAGCAAAAGGCTTGAGAAAATTATCCAAACCTGGGAAAGAATCATCCAAATGATGGATGGGAAGAGTACCTGGCACTCACAGAGGGTGGAGAACGGTGTTAGTTCCCACAAACCATTGGGCATTGGGCAAAGTACACAGTAGGGACTTTGGCTCAGTAGTAGGGAAAAACTAGCCATAAGACTAACCCTTATCCAGTCCCACTTAAAAATTCATCACAATGATACCTAAATGGATAAAAACATTTACACATTATTAAACTGTTCTAGAGCAAATGTCAAGAATACATATATATAACATATATATATGAATATGCTTTTAAAAAGCACACAAGAAGTAATGAACATGTTTTTAAAAAGCACCCAAAAGGTAAAATTACAATTTCTGGCATCCAATTACAAATTGCAAATAAGCAGAAAAATACATTGCTTAATGAAGAACCAAACCCATCAGAACTAATACAGATATTAGAATTAGGAGACAAGAAGCCATCAAACCGGTTTCAGAATTTTATTCTATATGTTTAAAAAGTTAGGAGACATAAAAGTTTACAAATGACCAGAATTGTGCTCTTAGTGATGAAAGCTACAATATCTGTGAATGAAACTGTTTGGATGAGATTGAGTGCTGAGTAACAAAACTTGAAAAATGAAACAGAGAAAAGAGAATAGCAAAAACAAATGATAAGGGCATCAGGTGGTTGTAGAACATTACACAGCCTAATATACATGTAATTAGAGTGGAAGCAACCCAGTGTCCATCAACTGATGCATGGATAAATAAAATGTGGTAATACATACCATGGAATATTATTTAATTGCAAAAAGGAATGAAGTTGTGATATATTTCAGTGGATGAAACTTGAAGACATCATGTTAAGTGAAATAAGCCATACCCAAAAAGACAAATATTGTATGATCTCTTCTGATATGAAATAATTAGAATAAGCAAACTCAAAGAGTCAGGGGGAAAAAATCTTAGCTAAATAGTGGTAGATCTGAAAGGATCTACCTGAAAGGAGATCTATCTGAAAGGAGAAATAGGGAAATCCGCAGTAATCATGGAGAATTCAACACTTAGCTCCTGGTAATAAATAGACAAGAAAAGAGAGAAAATTAGGGATACAGATGACCTGAACATTATTCTCAACCAATATGACATATTTGGCACTTAATAGAACACCCACCAAAAAATAACAGAATACACTTTCTTCTCAATTACACATGCAAAATTCGGTAAGACAGACCAACATATGGAGCGTAAAACAAATGTTAAGAAATTTAAAAGGAGAAAAACAACAAATTACGTTTTCCAATTATGGTAGAATTTTTTTTAATTTAAAAAATTTTAAACTGGAAAATGATAAAGTACAATATCTGGAAATATCCTAAATTGAAAATTTGAAATTGAAGAAAACATTTCTAAACAATGGACAAGAGACAATGTCTTATGGGAAATTAAATATGTTTTAATTTATGTAAAAATGAAAATGTAATATATCCAAATATGTGGGATAGAGCTAAGAAGGGTTTAGAGGATAATTTACAACATTAAATACTTAACATTTGTTCCCACTATAGTGATATGTTCGCAAACAAAAAAAAAGACCTTAAATCAGCATCCCAAACTTTTACCACAAGTTAAGTAGGGAAAGCAGAGCAAAGAAAATAAGAAACAAGTAAAAGGAAGGGACTAATAAAGATTAGAGCATAAATCAAATACTTTGAAAATAAACAATGGGAAAAACAAATGAAATCATAAACATGTTCTTTGAAAGATTAAAAAAAAATGGGTAAAGTCTAGCCATGATGACTAGTTTTGTAGTCAAAATTTTCCCAAAAGAAAAACTGGTTTCACTGGTGAGGCATCTGAGACTCAGAGTTAATGCTCTGAAACTATGAAAGTCAGCAATATTTCATATAACAACTGTTAAAAAAAGTGATCATTTGTCAGCTAGAGAATGAAGCTGATCTGGATAGGACTAAGCTAAATCAGAATATAGGGTAAAGGATGTTATATTTATCTTTTTAAAACTTCAACTTCTATGTGAGACCAAAGAAAGAGCTCTTTATTGGCTGCTGCAAAAATTATATTTTGGATAATGCATTATCTATTTTAGCTTATATGGTCAGATTTTTGAACACCATAATTACATGAACACTTGAATAGGGCATGAGATCTTCTTGGTTTGTGAGGTTAGTGTGATGTCATGATATATCCCAGAATAATCTGGGCAGAGAATAAAAAAGTATTTGCAAAGTCCCCTTGGGGGACTGGGTAGGAAGGTGGAAATTTTAAATTTCCCAATCTGGGTAATTTCTGATATTCTCACAAGCAGTAAGGGCAATCAATTCAATAGGCTGAGCCCTTGATCTTGGAGTTCATCCCTATCGAACTTTTTCCTGCAAGGAGAAGCTAAACCTACTTACAATTATACCTAAGAGCTGCCCCCAGAGAACCTCTTTTGTTGCTCAGATGTGGCCTCACTCTCTAAACCAACTCAGCAGATTAACTCATTGCCCTCCCCACTATGTGGGACATGACTCCCAGGGATGTAAATCTCCCTGGTAACATGGGACAGGACTCCCAAGGAGAGTTGGGACCTGGAATTATGGGACTAAGAAAGCCTTATTGATCAAAAGGGGGAAGGGAGAAATAAGGCAAAATGAAGTTTCAGTGACTGAGAGATTTCAAGCAGAGTCAAGAGGTTATTCTTATGCATTACAGTTATCCCTTTTTAATTTCTGGTGTATTAGATTGGCTAGAGGGAAGTAACTGAAACTGTTCAACTATATTCAAGTAACCTTGACTCTTGCAGATGATTGTATAACTATATAGCTTTTACATATACATAAGTGTGTGATTGTGAAAACCTTGTGGCTAACCCTCCCTTTATGCAGGGTATGGACAGACAGGTAAGAAAATAAGGACAATAAATAAACAAATAAATAAATAAAAGGGATAGATAAAGGGTAAAAAATAATTGGGTAGATTGAAATACTAGTGGTCAATGAGAGGGAGGTAAAAGGTATGTACGGGATGTATGGTGTTACTTTTTTTCTCTTTATTTTTCTGGAGTGATCTAAGTGTTCTAAAACTGATCATAGTGATGAATACACAACTATGTATCGATAGTGTCAGCAATTGATTGCATACTTGGGATGAACTGTACTGCGTGAAGAAATCTCAATAACAATATTTTTTTAAAAATCAGGAAACATTGTAACTATTAAGAACAATATAGGGATTAAATTTAGATAATATATTTATCTAAATAGATAATTAGATAAACATTTAACTTATTAGTGTCTAGTTCTTGATGCTAAACGTGGTAATTCTACTTTCCCTTTTAATAAAGGGCCTCCCAAATCCCTCCCACAAAGAAGGTAAAGTTCTAGCATTCTCTTTTTTGTGCAGGGTAAATTATACTTCTATTATTTTAAAGTTGAAAGGCACCTTTGAGATAATCTAGTTTCAAAGCTATTTCCATGACAATAGAATGCTGAGATTAAGAAATCAACAAAGAAAATGGCATAATTCAGGACTACCTGGAAATTTCTGTGCTGCTCAAATCACTTTGTGACATCCATTGCGTAAGGACAAATAGAAGCTCCTTTGGCCTCTGACAGTTCAACATCATATCTGATTCTACAGGGATGCCTGCTGATCGCTAATTCCAGGCTCACTCCATTATTATTTCTTGCCATGAAAAGCCAAGTCTGTCCCCCCTGCTGCTCTCTTCCAGTCTGACTGCTCAGAGTAATGAGGTCTAACTGGATGCCCCAAGTTTTTCCTCAGTCATCATAACTTTTTATTTATGCCTTTGCCAAAGCTCCCTTCTGTCAATAGAAATCAAGTTGAGAACAATCCTTTTTAAACAGCCCAGCCAAGCTCTACATTTTTAACAACATTATTTCACCAGACATTGAACAAATCTTGGATTGGGTTGAATAAATTGTCAGAATAGAGTTATAACATGTCACTAACTGATGATGCCAGCTGTGACACTGAGTGGTATTCAGTGAATTTGCTTTCTAGAAGGAGTCGGGATGGGTCTGTGGAAGGGCAGGCACTGGGCTCCTTTTGCTTTGAGATAGGATCTGCAGAGCTACACTGGGCCCTGCACTAATTAGAGTTACACAGGAATCTCCAGTTCTGCACAGTTCAAAGGGAGTAATCACCTTCCCTTCAAACCTGCTCTTCCTGGACTTATCACTAATACCTAAAGTCCTGTAAGCGTGGAAAGGAGAGGTGCCAAAGTCTGACTGGGTGAATATAAGAAGAAACTGAAAGCAAAAGTTAAAATAAAGTGCTGGCCTTGAGATTTTACTTTTCTGGTCTTCTTTAGCCATCACATAATCCTTTGAGACAATGATATTATGTGTATTTCACAGATAAGGAAACTGAGACTTAAAGAAATGTAGCAACTTGCCAAAAAGCACACAACTAATAGGAATGGCATTAGTTGACTCTACATCACATGAATGACTGTATAAATATTCATTTATTGTCACAGCTATATTCATCAATGTATTTATTAGGGAAAATAAATGCTGTGCAAGGCAAATATTAGCATAGTTAGTCTTATATTTAAATTACATCATTGTGGTCACTTTCTAGATACTATCATTGTAATTTTCTTAATACATCACCAAGTTGACTAATTTTAGCCAACCTAATATCCCTCCACCTATGTTTAAGGGTCAGTATGTTCCTTCACTCTCCCTAGCTTTAGATTTTCAATTGCTTTAAAAGGTCAAAACAATTTCAAATAAAGCTGAGTACAGGGATTACAATGTATAATTCACAATGAAATTTCCTATTACCTGAGATAACCAACTTTTTATAACACTTTACAGATTATCAAGCCTATCCTTCTAGATAACTTCACTTGTCCTCACAAAAAAATGCTATAAAAGAATGTATTTGTCCCTATTTCACAGCTAAAACAGAAACATGGAAAAGGGAAAGGGCTTTGTAATACAGATATTAACCATCACTTTTATCATGTTGCGAACAGAGGCTCAGAGAGCTTAAAGCAAATTTCGGCACTCAGTTAATGGGTATCAAATAGACAGACAGGCTGTCTCTACCTGTGTCCTTTCTGCCAAAATGTTTTGCCTACCTCAAAGTATTCAATGGATTTATCCAGCACTATTATTCCATAAGCTCTTCTACGAACCTCACAAGACATGGGCTACATTCAGTTGGGAATCCTCTCATCCTTGGAATTGTTCTTTCCTCTTAAATTTAACTAATAGTTATGGCTAATTCATTTTAATTAGGATCAGCACTTGTGACAAGGAGGTGTAAACTACAAATATGGCCATAGATCATCTCTCATCCTCCATTGTCTTTGGAAATATCCTTCCATACTGACTTTGAACTGCTCTGGTGACCTGCTTTGACCAGAGGGACATTGGTAAAAATGAAGAAAGAGAAGCTTAAAAAGTACCTACTCATGAGGACTTCCTTCTCTTGAAACCCCTGTCCCTGTCATCATGTGAAGAAATCTGGCTACTCTGCTGAATGGTGAGACACGCATGTCTGAAGAAGCTCTGTCAGCTTGGCTGAATATCTGAATGCCAGATTAGGATGAGGCTGTTCTTGATCATCTAGTCACAAGTAGAGTCTCAGTTGACTTGAAATAGATGAAAAAGCTCAAAAGAGTTCCACCAAGCCAACCCAGAACAGAACCACCCAGATGTCCCACACACTCATAAAGTACTTAAGTGGGGTTTGCTTGGTACACATCAAAAGTTAACAAATACAAAGGTTTGTGATTACATCCCAGCAGATGTTTGCTACTAAAGAGTGGCTATGCTATAAAGCCTTCTCAAAGTTTAAACATAGGCTGAAAATGCCTACTGGTATTCTCTGTCTAATAGATTTTTCTTAGCAGTATTGCTGATGTAAAACAAAAATTTGCTGATTCCAGCTCTGGCCTTTTTTTCAATGTCCCTGAAATCCAAATACTCTATGATTCCCATCTTGCCCAAGTGTTCATCTTGTTTGTTTTGCAGATGTTTTGGTGTGTTTCTTTGTATGTTTCACTAACGTCTTTGGTTACAAAGTAGGATATAAATAATATTTATTCACACAGCTATATGAACAAGTTGTTTCTGTCTGTGTATATATCATGTGAAAGTACATGAAAATGTTTTACCATACATATGAGGTTTGTTTGGGATGTTGTGTCAATATTTAGGTTTTTTGGTTTATCTCTTCACTTGCAGGGGCACAGAGGGCTGCCTCAAATGAACAAAAAGTCATCATTAGGAAGAGTTGTTGCTAAGCTGCTTCTTACTTGGGCTACTCTATAGAACTTATTCAAGGATGAATATTAGCAGTTGTTTAGGTTTTTAGTTATAATTAATGATTTTCCTCAGGCATGCAGGGCAGTTTAGTTAATATGTGCTGCATATTAGCTAATACATTCAACTTCAGACCAAGAACTTCATTCTCAAAACTCCTAAAATCCAGCATGTCACTGACATCATAGTCACTGTGGTTCAAGGCATGAGGCTTTTAAGTCTGCCTAAGATCAATCTAGTACCACCACCTCCCTGGAAACTCACATAATATCTGTGATTGTTAAATACAACAGTGGTTACAAGGGTCTTAGTATGTACCAAGTTCACAGTAAATTCTCAATGATGCATTAGTTGGAATTATTAATTTGTTTCAGTTGAAGACATTGGGAAAATGTAAATCAGTGGAGATGATAATCTGAACCACCCTCTCACTAACAACCTCAACTCCCTTCCATCCCATCTAGCACCCCAAATTCCAATTATGGCTCATTTTTATTGTCTGTACTCTCTGCCCTGATATTCAGCCCTTTATGTAGCTTGATCAGTATAGTATAGAAATTAATGACATTGACTCTGAAACAGACTGGTTGGGTTTAAATACTGATTCAAGCCCTTAGTCATTACACAATTTTGAGTGAATTTATTAAAATCTCTGTGACAGTTTCTTTGCCCATCAAAAGAAGATAATAATAGCATGTACTTCATGCTCTTATTGTGACAATAAGGAGATAAATGTTAAATGGTAAAATAAGTTCTAGTCACATAATAAGCACTTATAAGTTATTACGAATGTGATTATACCCAGATTGCTGAGTGCTGCTGATAAAATCAACAAAATATATATTGGGGCTTCGGCAAAGCCATACTTTCCAACTCCAGCTAGATTTTGTGATTCTTCTAATTTTACTTAACTCTTTACTTTTCCAAGACCTATCCAAATAATATGAAAGGTGTTCTAGTTTACTAGCTGCTGAAATGCAATATACCAGGGATGGAATGGCTTCTTAAAAGAAGAATTTAATAACTAGACTAGAATTGTAAACTAGAATTTGCTAGTTTACAGTTCTAAGGCTGAGAAAATGTCCCAATTAAAACAAGTCTATAGAAATGTCCAATCAAAGGCATCCAGGGAAAGATACCTTGGTTCAAGAAGGCCGATGAAGTTCAGGGTTTCTCTCTCAAGTGAGAAGGGACATGGTGAACACAGTCATGGTTTCTCTCTAATCTGGAAGGGCACCTGGTGAACACAGCACCATCTACGGGCTTTCTCTCCTGGCTTTCTGTTTTATAAAGCTCCCCGGGAGGCATTTTCCTTCTTCATCTCCAAAGCGATGGCTAGTGGACTCTCTGCTTCATTTGCTGCAGCATTCTCTGCTCTCTCTGAATCTCCTCATTCTCCAAAAATTGTCCTCTTTTATAGGATTCCAGAAACTTATCAAGACCCACCCAAATGGGTGGAGACATGTCATCACCCAATACAGCTTAACAACCATTCTTAACAAACACACCCCCAGGGAATGATCTGATTACAGTTTCAAACATATAGTATTGAATAGGGATTATTCTGCCTTTATGAAATGGGATTTAGATTAAAGAATGGCTTTTCTAGGGGACATACATCATTTCAAACCAGCACAAAAGGTTATAGATTTATTCAGTTATAAATGGGTTTTGTATACAATTTCTATCATTTGCTGGATATATAAACTTGAAAAATGTAACTTCTGTGTCTCAATTCATTCATCCGTAAAGTTGAGTAATAAAACAAACTTCTGGGTGGGCCACAGTGGTTCAGCCAGCAGAGTTCTTGCCTGCCATGCCAGAGACCGGAGTTCAATTTCTGGTGTCTGCCCATGCAAAATAAATAAATAAATAAATAAAATAACTCCTAAGGATGTCCTTAAGGATAAAGTGGGGGGGAGATCCAAAATAGGCACAGATGCTCTCAACAAATATGTATTGTTTTCAGTTATATCTTTTTGATAGTCAACAATTTAAATGATTCATTTTTAGGAAAGTGGTAGAAGACTTAAAAGCTTTATTTTAGTAATGAGATTCTTCACAAGTATGTGGAATATGGCTTCCTATTAGTGAGAAACAAATTGGTGGCATTAGTAACGATTGTCATAATAACCATAACCTAGCAACAGGAAAAAGAGATGAGAATCCTATTGTGCTATCATGATGCTAATACATTTATATTTTCAACTCATAGTATTTCAAGATTTGTACTTATTGGCCAGATTAAAGTGATGGTTGGAATTAAGATAATAATACTTGTTAGCCATATCAGTGTGTTTTACTTATTTTAGCAGTCTACCTGCCCTGTTTTATGTTAGTAACAGCTAAGCTATGGTAATTCTATAGTACTGGTCCTCAGCAGCCCCTTTCCAGCAAAAGTGGATGTTCTATATTACATAAAGGTCACCAATCTCTGGGAACAAGTAGGCTTCTCTCTAACACAAATATCACTGCAGGCCATATCTAGCCGAAGGTACCTGAAAGGTCTAAAAGATCAAGGGGAGAAAAACGGTATTACTACTTAAAGATCATAAAGAGGCATAAAAATACACACGTTTACTGTTGTAAAATTTACCCATTTTTCACCATTGTAACCCCTAGCTAAATGGGCTCCAGTTTAGAGGCCATTATTTTGGATAATCATTCCTTTTTTTTTTAATTCTATTAAGAATCTATTGTTTTTTGGACACTTAGCCAGGTTTTTGTTAATAAATGATTGAAAAAATCTACTCAAATTTTAGTTTTGTCATTGCTGGGAAAATTACATATCCAAGTAACAAAGGAAAATATTAATTTCTTCAATTATAAAAAGACATGTACCAGAGGAAGATTTTCATATAAGCACACATATATATTTGCTAATATTTATTGTGTGTGCAATGTATGAAAAGCACTCTTCTAAGCACCTCACGTGTATTAACTCATTAATCCTTCAGGACAACATTATGGGATAGGTTTTAATTTTCTCTATTTTATAAAGTAATTATTTATCACAACATCCCTTGTTTCATAGGTGAGAAAATCAAAAGACAGAGAAGTTAGGTAACTTATCTAGAATCACATATCTAGTAAAACTGTAGAAATGGGATTGCGTAACCAAGAAGTAGGATGATTTTTATTACTGAATCATTATATAGATATTCCTTTTTGCTTTCTGGTATATTGGAGTAGACAGAGAGAAATACTTGAAATCTCTAAATTGTAATCCAGCTGCCTTGATCTCTGATAATGATTGTACAGCCCTTAACTTCTGCCCTGTGATTGTAGATACCTTGTAACTAACCTTCATTTGTCTCCAGTTATCCAGTTTTTCAGCTTTAGAGTCTTGTGATCACTAAAGACAGCCCTTAATGTTTATTAATGAAGGGTCTTGGATCAGCCCAGAACTAATCCACCCCAAATCCAACATTATCTTGATAGCTGAGGCTGGATGTAACCAAAATGGGCCCACCTGACATGTGCAGTACTTTAGACTTCAGCTGGCAAGTCACCTATACCTCATTCCACCATTTTCTTAATAGGTTCTGTGACTAAGCATGTAATCAAATCTGCGCAAGCTCAATCATAAGATCACCTCTAGTTACACCATCTGGGGTCACTGTGCTCATTATCCTAAAGCTTGCCCATACTTTTCCTCTAAGGGAACCTATCAGAATTACTGATGGTTCAGGGAGACAGATTTTGGGCTGATATGGCCATCTGCTGTCCTGCTACAGGCCTAGTAATAAACTTTTTCTCTCTCTGAAACCTTAGTGTCTCAGGAATTGGTCATTGAGTACTTCAGGTAAAAGAATACACCACCTTTTCCAGTAACAGTATAAGCCCAGGTTTCCTGAACACAGAGCTCACATGCTTCTTGATAGTTAAAACAATTTATTATTATTTTTTTACTTATATTAAATACATTGGTAAATCAGCAGTTGCATTCTGTTACCACAATTGTTATGTTGGGAGAGGGAGAAAGGGGAAAAAAGGCAAGCGCTTTCTTAGAAGGAAAAAAATATTTAGCCTCCCCATCCCCACCTAAAAATCCGAACAGAAGAAAAAACTGAAGAGCTATGAAATAAAAAGCTAAGCTCCCAAAGCCCAACAGAGCTCAACAGAAAGCTGAAAAGCTGGCAGGAAGTAGGGCAACAGCAACAGACAGGCCCAGAAGCTAAGGGCAATCTTGTTCTTAAGCAGGAAGGAAAGAAGCCTGGGGAAATGGTTTCCCAGCCCCAAGGCAATGAAACGTAGGAGATATTCAATGAGCACTTCCCTTCCATTGTTTACTGCTCATTAATCCACTGTTGATCATTTCCACCACACAAGAGCATTTAATTTTTAAACTGGGCAAAGACCCAGAGAATATCTGGTTCTACCACTTCATCTGCAACATGAAGCATCTGAGACACCAATAAAAATAATTTGCTCAAATTTACAATATGGTGGCATAACTGTAACCTAAACTCTGGTCTCCAGATCTACAGGCTATACAGTTTCCAATATATAATACCCCATTGCTACTGTTAATCATACAGGTTTATTTCTATCTTAAGTACAAATCAGCAAAAGTCATGAGCCCAAAAGACAGGAAAAAATCAGCTTTTTTATTTTCAGCATATATTTATTTTCACAGATATGTCAAATATTAATCTTGACTGAGAAGTAAACTGGTTTTGAGTTGTGCCAATTTCAACCTGAATCAAAATTTAATAACGTTTTTTCAACTCAAGAAAATGAATTTTGCACCAGGGAATGACCACTGGATCCTTAACTACCACTCAGACTCTGAGTGCCTCTACATGGCCACCTTCTGAGTATACCCTAAATTTAATTTCTCTATCAGTTGGGAGCAAATTGTTTACAAGTGCCATCCGATAGCTCTTATTACACCACTGTTTTGGCGTGTGTGTGTGCGAGTATGTGTGTGTGTCTCTATTTCTCTTTTTTCCATTTTAATTTTATTAGGTGCTTTGTATCTTCTCTCATTCTAGCCTTTGCAACATCACCTCTGTGTACCCAGCTCACAACTGGAAATTTCTATGTTTCCTTCACCCTCCTTCCAGGATACCAATAAAACCTCCATCTGTGTCAAAAAAAGATTAATATTGGTATGCAGATTGAGGATAAAAAATGTTCCTAGGCAAACTTCAAATAAGTCTTGATGATTCCATTGAATCTTTTTAATAGCCCCTGTCAAATCAAACCACATGTTCTCAGAGAAAATGACTTGCAGTTTGTCTTCCAAATAAGTATTTGATTTTTTTCCTCAAACAGCCTAAAGCTAAAACAATAGACAATTAGTTTGCTTATGACCAAATTAATTAAAGTTCACTAGCTCAGCTTCTTTGTATAACATTTAATATATGTACATGTTTTAACACTGAACAAGAAATCTAAATGTGGAGCTTTGTTCTGCAAATTGTTGCACCACAAGAGAATTCTGTGTTTTCTGGCTAAAGAGTGATTTTAAAAGTTGCAAATCTAGAAGACAGTAACAATGCGGAGTTGGAACTCAGTTGTTCTGCGATTATAATCAGAACTGGTGTAATACTTTAATCTGCAGGTATTTGGGGGTTAAGAATGCTCTTGGTTTCTCAGCTTGGGGTGCATGTAATCAAAGGATGACTTCAACCTTCTTTGTCTAGGTTTTAGTGTATGAAATATTTTTATATATACTTGCAGAAAAGTTATTGATAATGTACTCACATGAAGACAGGTGATAAATGCATTTCTTTTATCCAATGAATATTCTAAACTAATATATTAGAATAGATTGAAAGAGAAGATACCAGTCCCTAAGGAAAGATTTCAAATTAGCTCTAAGTGTTCCTATGTAGGTGAAACCATACAATTTATGAGCCAGACTCCCATTTCAGAACTTGAAATTGACAGTTAAAAGGATTTTCTAGCCTCCCTTGTAACTAAGACATGAGCGCATGACCTAGACTTTGAATCAAAAGTGGTTGACACAATAAGTGGAAACCATGTGGCCTGAACCACTTGTGGCTATAGCATCAGTGGCAAGAGTTCCAGAATAGCAAACTATGCTTGGTGTTGGTGGTCTTAGCAGGACAATCTATAGTGTTTATGCCCAACAGCAGAAGCAGCTGAGTCTTCACATATCAGCTTGGATGACTAATATTGATTTTGGTACATATTTCTGGAATTTCTATTAACTGAATGCTGGGCCCTCTTATTTCCTTATCTTGTCTCTCCCATTTTTTTCTTCCACTTTTTTTTGAGATGTATATTAGATACTGAATTCTCTGAGATATTCTTTCAGCTTCATCTTCTAATCCTTCTATGATTTCTTCTTTAAATTCTGTTTTTGTTTCCTCATTGTCAAAGCAAACACCATGTGCTGGTTTGAAACTCCTCAACAAAATGCTAGCACACCAAATCTAATGGCGTATTAAATAATTATACACCATGATCAAGTGGGACTTATCCCTGATCGCAAGGTATTTAAACTTAAGAAAATTAACGACATTAACAGAAGGAAGGAAAAAACTACATGATTATTTTAATTGATGCAGAAGAGGCATTTAACAAAATGCAAAACCTTCCTTGATAAAAACATTTAGCACACTAGGAGTAGATGGAAACTTCCTCAACTCCTCAAGAAAAGGTATGGAAGCATCTTCAGGACCTTGTGTTAGGCAATGACTATATACCCAAAGCACAAGAAACAAATGAAAAAAAATAGATTAAAAAAAGCACAAAATTAAAAACTTTTGCCATCAAAGGATTTTATCATGAAAGTAAAACAACAATCTACATAATGGGAGAAAATATTTGAAAACCACAAATACAATAAAGGATTAATATCCAGAATAAATAAAGAATCCTTCAGCTTAAGAGCAAAAAGATAAACCATTGACAATGATTTGAAAAGATCTCTCCAAAAAAGAAATACCAGTGGCCAGAAAGCATGTGAAAAGATTCTCAACATCATTAGCTATCAGGGAAATGCAAATAAAAACCACAATGAGATACCATATCACACCTAATAAAATGGCTTCTATTAAAAACAACAAAAAAAAGGAAAAAATAAGTGTTGCAGAGGACACAGAGAAATAGGAATACACAGCAATTGCTGGTGGCAACATAAAATAGTGCAGACATTGTGGAAGACAGTTTGTACTGTCTTCTTCCAAAAGATAAGCACAGAACTCCATAAAACTCCATCAATTCTAGTAAGAGGCATATGACTCAAAGAATTGAAATCAGACACTAAAACAGATATTTGCATACCAGTGTTCACAGCAGCATTATTCACATTTGCCAAAAGATGGAAGCAATTCAAGTGTCCATAAACTGATGAATGGGCAAATAAAATGTGGTATATACAAACAATGGAATATTATTCTGTTATAAAAAGGAATGAAGTCCTGTTACATGTGACAGCATGGATGGACCTTGAAGAGGTCCATATCTAGTGAAATACACTAGACAAAAAAGAATAAATATTGTATGATCTCAATGATTTGAAACAATTAGAATAAATAAACTCATATGGTCTATATCTAGAATACAGGTTTTCAGGGAACAGGGTGGGGCTAGGGAATGGGAAGTTGAGGCTTACAATATATAGGATTGCATTGTATAAATAAACTTCAGTATGCTTATTTGTTCTCATCTGAGTTGTTTCCATTCTTACAAACACTGATGCTGTCAACATTCATGAACATAAGTCCAATATTTTGCCAAGAACTGAACTATGGAGTCATTGAGCATACATATCTTCAACTCTACAAAATATGGGTGAATTTGTGTTTTAACTATTTCATTGCCACCATTAGTGTCTGGTGTTTCATGTTTTCACAAGAATTATGTGCTTTGTCTTGATTTTTACTCTTTCCTAGTCAGGTGGGTATAAAATGCTATCAAATTTCATTTTAATTTTTATTTTCTTGATTACAGTTACATTGACAATGTGCTCTTATATTTATTGGATAGTCAGATTTCTTCTTAAACAACAATAACAAAAACCCTCTTTGTATGCTGTTCCTTAGGTCTAGAATGCCCTTACAACCACCAGCCCTCCAGAAAGGCCCCTCCGCCAAAGACATCCACCAAAGTCTTTAAACATTGTCCCTTCTGCAACCTCGCCATATTCCACAAGCAATTAGTCCCTTCCTTCTCGGTGTAACATTAATTATTGCTTTTTTGTCTTCCCTACCTGACTATGAACCAAGGGAGGAAAAATACTCCCTTGACTTACTAACCCTCCATTGCTCAGGGCTTTATGTTATGGAATAAATACCTGTTGGACTGGGTATTCAAAGCCTTCTCTAGCCTCTCTTCTTTGGGATACTAGACTAACTCTTCCACCTTTATTTTGGTATCTCCCAACTCCTCCCAATTAAAGAGGCACAAATGAATGAGGACTATGCACCTGAAGGGCTGGGGAGAGGATTAGATCCTTTCATCCATGGAAGTTTGGTCTAGGGGACAAAGCAGAAGCCCAAGTCCTCAGAGGTCAACACTGACCCCTCAGAGGTCAACGCTGACCCCTCAGGGCTTGCCCTAACCAGGGGCATGGGGGTGGAAGTTGTTCTCAAACTGGCCCCCTTTCCCTTTCTATCAGATGCCAAAGGGTCCGTGCAGGAGGGCTGGGGTTGGGGGCACGAGCAAGGTTTTTGCACAATAATGAAAGGTTAAACTAGTAAAAGCTGTATTGTCTTCCTAATTTCCCAGGGAATTAAGGCATAAGTGGGTACCTAGATAACTCAGCTGATGAAAACTGCTTCGTTAGTGTTATCCCAACATAAAATTCCCGAGTTCAACAAAGTTGTTCCCTCTTGCACCTTCTTTCATTCCCTGTAATTCAACATACCCAGAGAGGATGCCTGTACAATCTCCCTCTGCAATTTCACTAGTCTGACAATCAGGAAATTAGTTCTTAATAGCTTGCTGCAAGCTGGACACAGACTTGACCTCCTCTTTTTTTTTTTTTTTTCCCCAAGTGGAAAGGGAGCGTCACCACCTACCTAGGTAGGATGGGGAAGAGAAGTCAGACATCCTTCTCAGAAATGCTCACTCCAGAGGCAGCCCTCATCGCCTCACCTCCTCTCCCTAAGGCGCCCTAGACTCACAGGATCCGAGAGAGGAACCACGCAGAGCGCGCGGCAAATGTGGCTTTTGCCATGGCTGGATCCCGCAGTCAGGCTGCTGTGGTGCCCAAACTGCTAGGCTTTAGACAATCTACTTGCCGGCCTCCCGTCCGCGTCTCCGCGCAAGGGAGGGTAGCCTAGAGTTAGACCCCGGGTCTGGGAGGGAGCCGAGGCTAACAAACAACTCTTGGGCGTGTCGGCCCCGCCCGGGTTAGAATACCTCCGAGCCGGGATTGGTGGACAACTCCTGTGTCCTGATTGGTCGGATGTCGGGCTGGGCGCTCATTCACCAGGGCTTCGCCACCCCCCAGCTGAAGCTGATATCTCGAAGGCTGTTTTACTTTTTACACGCTGCACGATAGCTGTACTCAGTCTACGAACATAGATAAAATTCAGTTTTATGGTTTCCGCAGAAGATAGCGTCCCCCAATACAATGCTGTCTCCCTAAAGAATGACAGAATCTTATTCAAATCACAGAAGTGCGAGGGAACGCGAAGCGCGATCGGAAACCCGTGGAGGGTTGCGTTTTGCGCGTCCAGGCGAGGTCACGGTTCATCCTGGGAGGCCGTTGCCTGGGTTAGCCTTTTGGAAGACTCGCTTTTGCCAGCACTGGTCCTTTCTACCACCTACACCTGTATTTCACATTTCACTTTTGAGCATGCTGCTCCATATGTTTGGGATGCGTCCTCTGAATTCTCTTTCATCTACCTTAAAAACCAAACCAAACAAACAAACAAACAAAAACTGGTTAAATACTCCTGCTCACCAGGATCTCTTGTTGAAAAGGCCGAGTGCAGAACCTGGACGGGGAAAATACAAAGTAAGACGGGAACTTCTTTTTCAAAACTTTTTGTTTGTAAATAATTCCAAACTTACAAAAAGTTGCAAAAAATAAAACCAGTACAAGGAGCACCGCTATACCCTTTACCCAGAGTCACCTATTATTAACATTTCATCCCATTTGCTTTATCATTTGTGGGCACTCTCTGGATATCCAATATTTTTCTGAACCAATCAAGGGTTTCATACATCATGGCCCTTATCCCTAAATACTTCTGTATTTCTTAAGCATAGGGTTATACTCTTACATTACCATAGCGGGTAGTAACTTTATAAATTTACAGTTATATACTACTTTATTTAATCAACCATCCATATTCCAATTTTATCAGTTGATTTAGTAATGTCCTTTATGGCATTTTGCCCCCTCCACTGCAGGATCTATTCCAGGGTCAGATATTATAATAGTTGTCATGTATTTTTTACCTCCTTAAATCTGGAACATTTATGTAGCTTGCTGCTGCTGCTACTTCTTTTTACTATGTCTCCCCTGGCCTTATCTATTTTCTTCTTTTTCTTATTTTAGTTTTGCCCCATATTTCTTAATGGAATGTTCCTCAGTTTGTGTTTGATTGATATTTCCTCATGATTAAATCGAGATTATGCATTTTCAGCTCGAATACTGCATAGGTGATGTGTCCTTCTCAGGGCATCTCATCTGGAGGCACACAGTGTTTGTCAGTCCCTTGTAGATGATGTTAATTTTGATCACCCTGTCAAAGTGTTGCCCAATTTCTCCAGTGTATAATACTATTTTTTTCCTTTATAATTAATATACTATCTGTTAGGGAAACACTTTAAGACCATTCAAAGATCTTATTCCCCATCAAAATTTCCCCCTAGATTTACCATCCATCGATGATTCTTGTCTGATTCTATCTTAACCATGATGGTTGAATATCTCTTTGCACTAGAAAGTGCTCGGTGAAAACGAGAACTTATCAAGAGAATACAGGAGCCAGACTGAAGGAGTTCCAAATGGCCAAATCTAGGACAATTTAAGCATCAAAAGAAATCATGATAATAAATTGCAAACTATTGAAAAAGAGTAATCCATGAATCCACACTGATATAAAGGAATGAAAGAACAAATCTTCCTGCTCTTCTGAATTCAGCTCAGCCTTCCCATGAACCAGCCTGAAGTGGCAGGTGTACCCATCTGTGCCACTACACCACGCAGTGTCCTCCTCTGACCTGCCACAACAATGAGTCCTCTCCCCAACTAGGGAACCAAGTTGAACCAAGCCCTGGGTTCTACCTTCCCCCACCCCAAAGGCAGGCCCACCGGGCTCAAATGTGGGGCCTGGAGCTGAAGGTCTGGGCCCTACAGTTCCTAGAGTGCCAGAGCCTTAGGGTCCTCCTGCTTCCAGAAGGGTTTCTGTTTTCTCTTAGAAAGAGACACAGGTTTAATGACATCTCGCTCAAAGACTCCACTCAGATCTCTGCAGGGTACTCAGCCTACCTCTGGCTGTTGTACAATACAAGAGAGGCTCTTATGCCAAAGAAGAAGACATTTTTGCCATTCCCACCAGTGCCCAGAGCCTCACTCAGGGGCCGATGAAGTTGTGCCAACTTTCTCTCTCTTCCTTGGCCACCCATGGCTCTGCAGAGGGTCCCTCCCTCTAAGCAGGAAGGCCCCTCCACCTGTGGACCTGCTCCCCAAGTCCCACTTAGGAATATTCAACCAGCCCCACTCCTCATCCTCCTCCATGGGTCCACGTTGCCAGGAAGAACCAGATCTGAATGTCTGGACTGAACCGGTCTCCAGTATGGCTCCTTGGAATTATAACAGTGACAGTAAGGAACCAGCTATCATTCGTTGAGTGTATTAGTGTGATTAGGCACAGGCCTGCAACCAGACCACCTGTTATCCTTCCTGGTTTGGCAAAGAACCCAGGTAAGTTGTTTAACCTGTCTGTGCCTCAGTATTCTCAGCTGTATAATGGGCCAGATGGTCATGACAAGAGGGTCATTGAGAGAAGCTATGTGTGCAGGTGTTAACTGGCACTCAGTGCGCATTGCATCAGGGTCTGCTTTTATTATGATTGCTGCCATCATCTCTAGGGATGGAGGGAGGCGTGTGGGCCCTGGAACCCGGAGCTGGATTCTTCTCCCCCTTCCACCACTTATTGTGAGTCTTGGGCAACTTATTTGACTTCTCTGCGTCTCGATTTCCATGTGTGTGAGATGAAAATGCTGATGCCTACCTCTTAGGATTTTCCTGAAGATCAAATAAGATGCACAAAAGTTCTTAAAACAGTGCCAGGCGCATTGTAAAATTTCAAGAAATGTTACTGTTAATACTATTATTTTTAATCTAGTGAGGAGGAATGTGGTATGCTTATCCTCATTTTAGAGATGAGGAAACAGAGATTCAGAGAGATGAAGTCGTTACTCAGGTTCACCCAGCTGGTAAGCAGGAGTGTCTGACGGGCGCTACGGTCAGGGGGCTTCACCACGACACAGGGCATTTAGCTGGAGTTTGTGAGGACCAGAGTGTAGGAGCCCAAGGGACCGGCCGCTCTCCTCCAGCCTCTGTGAAAATTTGCAGCAAATGCTTAACCCCAGGCTGGTTTTCCCCAGGGCTCCGGGACTTGGTGCTGTTAGGAAAATCAAAGTAAATTTTGAATTATATTTTGAAACTGAGGCTGAGTCTGTCGCACACGCCTTCTCTAAAAGCCCTGCATGCTCCCATCCTACCTCCTGCAGTGTCCTTAGTTTGTTGTGCAGGTCACTCACTGTCACATCCCTCCTTACCTGTCCAGCCTTGTCTCACCACATTATTCACCCCCTGCCCGGCTGTTGCCATCCACCCTACACTCTGGCCACGGGAGACCATTCACCCACTCCAAATAGACCACAAAGCCAACCCCTCCCCCTCCCCATGCCTTTGCCTAGGCTGCTCCCCCAAATGGCAGTACCCTTTACCCAGTTAAAATTGTTTTCATCTCTCAAGGCATGCCTCAAATGCCAGCTCTTCCTAGGTGCCCTCTCTGACCTCTTACCCCCACCCCCCATTAGAATTAACCATTTCCTCCCCATGTAGCCCCAGAGCCCTTTGCTTATGCCTTGGTTTAAGCAATTGCCACTCTCTGCCTTATATTTTTTTGTTAGCTGCTTCGCATATACCTACCCCACTCGGGTGGGTGGTGGGAGGACTACATATTGTTCATCTTTGGGGAATCAGTATGGGCATAAGGGAGGGGGAAAATGATCATGGAACTGGGTTGAAATAGCCTAAGTCAAACATAATTATGGAGGAAAGTTATTTATATTCAAATTTTCTCCTTCTAATCATAATGATCTTGAAAACTAAATATAGGATATACAGCCATTGCATAAACTGTTTGTAGCCATATTTTCCCATAACATTATATCATGAACATTTTTACAGATATGAAATATTCCTCAGACACAGTTTTAATGGTTATAAAGGTTTACATATATCTACACCTCATCTCCACTCCACTGGTTGGTAGAGGGCAAGCTGGCAGCCTCTGTGCAGGAGGGGTGAGTCAAACTTTACAAACTGTTACCAATAATGGACCAGACACATGATTTTTGTAAGGGCAAGCCAGGCATGCCTCACTCACCTATAAGAAATCGGTCCTTTGGCAAATATTTCCTCATTCTCTAGGGTGTGTCTTAGCCTGGGAGATGCAAGTAGTGATACAGAAAAGATATACTCCCTTCCAAGGACTCACACAGAAACCAACTCTAAAACCAGGTGCAGCAGCCGGCAGGATGGGCAAGGGGAGTAATCTGTTATGCAGGGGAAGGGTACATGGCAAGTGCCATAGGCATGACATTGGTGCTCTGGGGAAGAGGTCGGCATCCTCGGGACCCATCCCTCACATGGGAGTTAGGTGGGAAATCCCACCGAAGCCTACTGAGTTATTAGCCTGGAAGAGGGGAATCTACTCACATTCTTTTGGCCCCTGAATCTGCATATCACTCTTTCAAAGTGATGTCAAATAAATAAAGATGGGAAAAGAGATGGGATTACCAAATTACCCAGGTGTCTTCCCACTTTTTTCCACCATGGCCTTCTTGCACTGCCTTTGGTGGCTCTGGGGGGGGGGGGAGGGGAGGGTCTCCTGGTGGCTGGGACAATGTGGTTGATTCCAAAGTGGCAGCCACATACTCTTGTCCGTTATTCATGCCCTGGCACTTGACTTGGATTGGGGGGAATCCCAGGAAGGAAATGTCCTGTTTTCTTTTCTACAGTTCAGCTGGAACCCACCCTTTCTAATCCTGACCCCAAGAGCTCTCTGCCAGCCTCTTCCTCATAGTAGAGGTGAAAATGGGAGATAACAACATATGTTCCCATTTATTTGTGCTTACCATAGCCAGGGACTTAGCAAAAGGCTTTTATCACCACCCCATTTACTCTGGGGGAATAGCAAGTGTTCTTCCCTGGTACTAGCATAGGGGTGGATGGTGGGATGAGAACGGGAAAGCAGAGGGGCTGGAATGCAGGTTAAGGGCAGACTTGGAAAGGTCTCTCTAAGGAGCTCATGTTTCATTCTCTAAGCAATGGGGAGTCCTCCATGGGTTTTCAACAGTGGGGGACATCATCAATCCATGCTTTAGAAAAATAACTGCTAGAACTGATGGATGGGTTGAAGGTCAGGGGCCTGCTGGTGGGGCCTGAACCAGGGCAGAGCAGTGGGAACGGAGAAGAGGGAAGATTTGAGAGCGGCCTGAGTTTGCTTAGTGGTTTGAATGTGGGCGAGGAGAATGGCAGTGTTTGAAGTTTGTAGCTCAGGTGGTTGGGAGGGCCCTAGACGGACAGGAAGTGCTGAAGGTGACATGGCTATGGGACAGTATGTCCGATGGTGGGGCACCTTCCAGTCAGGGGCTCAAGAGAGGGAGCAGAGTGCAGGCATAGGTTTGGAAGCACACTCAGCAGCACGCTCCACCTGAGAGCATATGCAGTAGTATTATTCACAACAGTATTAGCATTTATTGCATGAGTTAATGTGCTCGATACCATTCTAGGCATTTTGCCTGTGTTGATTTACTTAATTCTCACCACAATCCTTTGAGGTAGGCTTTGTTGTTAACCCCTAATACAGACGAGGAAACGGAAGCTCAGAGAGAATTAAGTAACTGGCCCAAAGTCATACAGCTTGCATTCAGGGGTTGGTACCCACTCTACTGTATTCCCCCTGTAAGAACATTCTGGAAAGAGGCATTTGTAGGAAAGTCAGAGCTGTAGGCAGAGTTGAAGAAATGATGGAGCTGATAGGAAAATGAAGAGGCTGGCAAGAGGGAGTCACTGAGGTAATTTCAAGGAGGTAGTAACAGCCTCCAGGGCTTCAATGGGGCCAGCGGGGCAGGGAGGGCTGCCCATGAGTTGAGACAGAGTGGGAGCCAGCTGGAGCCTTCCACTGAGAGATGCCCATGGAATGAGGGGAATAAAGCCAGGTTGCAGGAGGTTGAGGATTGAATGGGGGTTGAGGAGGCAGAAAGAGAAGGCATGACTTCTTAGGGGAAGCCTACTGATAAATGGAGAAGAGAGAAATAGAGCGATGGCTTCAGGGCAAGGTAGGGTTGGGATGAAGTTTTCTTTAAAGGAGGGGCTCCTGTAGTGCCTTTAGGTGTGAAGCAGGGAGAAAGAATCCAGTCTCCTGGGGCAGGCAGGAGGGTTGCGCTTGAAAGCAAAAGGGTCACCACAGCCTCAGATAAGTAAGATGAGCAGAGACCACAGGGGCCTGATTTGGGGCAAGGACTGGGGCAGCGAGGGAGGGGGAGAGTCAAGGAAGAATGCACAGGATCTGATAACCACGGATTGGGGGTGAGGGTAGGTGGGGGTGGGTGGGGTGAGGAAAAAGTACTGAGGTTTCCAGTCAGGAAGCCAGGTAAGTGCATCTGGGGGAGGATGAGGAGGCTTGGGATGGGGGTCGGATGGGGTGGGAACCTGAGGTCATTTTTAACCTCCTTGGGTCTGAAGTGTCCAAGGTGTCCAAGGGACCCACAGGCGAAGACCCTCTGTAGGCAGCTGGGTGCAAGGGGATGGAATGCAGGAGGGCGATCTGGCCTGGAACCCTGGGAGCCTGGGAACTTTCAGTTCAGGGTCAGTGGACACCCAGTGGGGATTTAAGTGAAAGGCAGGGAAGGGATTTGAGAAAAAAAAACTTCCAGGAGGACAATTCCAAAAGGAGGAGAAAGGCAGTAAAGCTCAGGCAGAGCATGCATCAAGGAAGAGCAGCCATCATAGTAACTGGTTTCATTTGATGACTATAATAATAATACCTTAAATATTTTTATGAGCAATCTAGAGGCAAGTGCATACGCAGACAACCCCAAGTTTGCAGATGCAATTTCCTGGGTCCTGAAATGACAAGGTAACAGAGATGAACTGCTGGGGCATCTTGCAGGTAGGCAGAAGAGAGTCGGGTGGACTGCACTGTGGGTAAGTGAAAGGTAACGCGCTTGATAACTCAAACTACATTATCCTTGTGCCGAGCATAAATCCTGGGCTCTCAGTTACAGCCTGGGAAAGGAGCCAAACATCAGCATAGAGCCATGGATTATTGCCTCTTGGCTAAGGATCTTTACCCTGGGCCCTAGGGACCACTTTCTAGGGTTCTGACAGCCCCCTGAAACGGAATGCACCACGGATTAGAGATAGGAGAGCCTCAGAGGGGCCTGGAAAGCTGGTCCTGGAGCTAGGTTCAACCTGCCTCCCCAAGGAGGGTGTGGTTCTGAGGCTCCTCCCCCTCCCAGATTCCAAACTTGCTGGAGAAACTTACCCTTGACGGGTACATGGTGTTTGGGGCAATTTGGTTTGTGGTTTTTACCATCAGATGTCTCTGTGGCTGATCATATTGAGCTGTCTCAGCACAACTAGGGGATTGTAAGCCCTCAGAGGAGGGAAGAGAGGGCTAGTCCCTAGGATCTGGGCCTAGATGGGCAAGTGGGTCTCCTAAGGCAGCTTTTCCAGAAGGAGGTTACAGACCCTTTGGCAAGCTGTCTGGGGGCAGAGCTGAAATTGCATTCTCCTGGGCAGCTCTTCAGAGGAAGGGCCCTTACCAGTCACCACCTACCCCACCCCATCCATCCCGAAACTGGAGTTTGAACCACGGAGAAAAAGAATAACCAAAGTCGATTTCGCATTTATTAAACAAGTTACTGCTGTGGAAAATCGTCCCAGGGTTCAGAAATCCCTTAAATGACCCGGGATACTGGGGAAAACGGAAGAAGGACAAGGGAAGATGGCAGGTGTTATCTGACTGCGGAAATGGGCAAATCTTTGAGCGCTCCTTCGGAGACCCCATCCAGGCCAACCATTTTGTTTCTTTTTCTGGGGCCCTACCTCCCAAGGAACCTCCCACTCCTCTCCCGCATCTCAGCTATCCCAAGCCCTAGATGTGCACCCACACGCTGCACCTCCATCCTAGGTTCCTGGCATATCTGCAGCCTCTCTGGTTACCCCAGCTCTTAGGCTCCCTTCAGGACCCCCAGGTCGCGGGTCTCCCCGCTCCCACCCCTCCCGCGTTCGCCTTCCCCGCGCAGCTCCCAGGTTGGGGGAGGGGCAGGACGCCCAGCATCCTTCTCTGCTCCGGAGAGGGAAGCTCCCGGCTCACGCCCTCCTGCCCACAAGCCGGGGAGTCACTGCTGCTGGTGCGGGGCCGATAGGGGAGGGGGGGGTCCTATTCTTCACCCGAAGGATCCCCCCACCCCCGTTGCAACTGTGTTGGTTTCTGGACACCCATTCCTGCTTCCCTCCGCTCTCCAAAGGGGTCGGGTATCTGGAGAAGGTCTAGGGGCGCCGCAGCTTGCCCCCCACCCTTGCCTGCAGCCCCGCTCCTCCCCGCACGGCCCCACTTGTGGGCCCCGCCGGCAGCCCTGCAGGGACAGCTGCATTTCTCGCCGCCCGCCGCTAGGAAGCTGGCCTCGCCTCGCATTCTCCGCCTCCCCGCGCCCCAGCCGAGCCGCCCAGCCCGGCCCGCCGCCGCCGCCGCCGCCATCGCCGCCGCGGGGTCGCCGCCCCTCCCCCAGCCCCGCGCGGCCCGGCCCGACCGCCCGCGAGGAGCCGACGCGCGTGGCGACTGCTCGGGTAAGGCCCTCCCCTCGCTCCCCCGCCTCACCGCGCGGCCCCCAGGTGCCTACCCCGCCGGCGCCCCGCGCGCAGCCCGGGCCGCGACTCCGTGGCCCCACCTTCTCGCGGACCGACCACCCAGGTGCCGCTGGCGGGGGCAGTCGCGAGTTTGATTCCCGGTCCTGCCGCGGTGGCTTCCCGCGAGCCTGCGCCGCCCGGGTGCAGGCGGCAGGTCCGGGCCCTCCCTTCCTTCCCGAGCCCCCTCCTCATCCCAGGCCTCGGGCTCAGGGAGCGCGCGGGGGTCCGGGCGGCCAGGAGTGGGGCGCGGGAGTATTGGGGTGGGCGCGGGCGGGCGGCGCCGGGGAAGGGAAGGGACGCGAGGCCTTCTTGAGCCGGCGCCGCCCTGAGCCGGGTCTCGGGCCGCTCCCCCTTTTGTGTGGGCGCCCCTCCCCCGCTTTGCCCCGGCCTGGGGGCGCGAGCTGGGCGGCGACGGGCAGGCAGGGACGCCTCTTCGGAGCAGAGCTCCTTTTAGGAAGAGGGGGAACTTCACTTCCTGACCCCGCGGATGTCATAGGTCGGCTCTGCCTCTCCTGGTCCCACCCGGTCCCCTGGGAGCTGCATCTCCCCGCGGCTGGGCTGGGGAAAGTTCCGAATGCGTTGTCCCCGCCCCTGCTCCCCCGCCCCTCCGGCTGTATGTGCCCCGGGCGCTATGATCCTGGGGACTGATGTCTGCATTTATTCATTCTTTCCTCTTCATCTGCCCCTATGCTCTGTTGCCTTACACCTAGCACTGACTTGCCCATTTCTTTGCCACTTGAAACAAACAAACAAAAGAAGTTTTTAGCTCCAGGAAACTTATACTGAAATTAAAAGGGCTGGGAAGGAATTTGTTTTAGGGGGTTGGGGTTTTAGAGTTTCCTTTTTTTTTTTCTTTTTAAGTCAGCGTCAGAGGAATGACTGGGAATTTAGAATAAGATTTCCTAGAAGGGGACAGGATTGAAGAACACCATCCATCTCGTCCTCCGCCTGCTCTTCAGAGGCTGGAGCATCACGGAGCAAGGGGAATAAGCCTTCACCACTGAGCCACCTGGCCCAGGAGAAAGGACTCAGAAAATATTCTGGGTCTTTCATCCCTTTTCTTTGCCTGGCATGCTCCTTTTCCACCGTAAGTGGGCTTAGCCAGGTGGTCCTGAAGGAAGTGAGGGACACCCAAAGTTCTCTCTTGAAGGAAGTCATCTCTCCAGGAGGCTTGGCACTTGCTGTTCTTGGGGGGGGGGTCCATGCAATTGGGACCTCAGTTTGAAAGGAGGGTGGCATCTCCAGCACCTCTGTTGGGAGAAGCCTGGCTCTTGCCCCCTGGGATCTGGAGGGTGCACGCAGGAGAGTTGGGCTCAAAACCCCTGGGTCCACTTTCTTCAGCTGGAGGAGCAGGGCACAAGGGAACAGGAGTGGTGCTGTAGACCTATTCAGTATGTTGAATAGGAGAGATGGAGGGTTGGGATGGCCCAGGGATGGTGATATGACAGGGTGATGACATGGGGCCAGAGGTTGGGTCTTGGGTCTATGTGAGAATCTGGTGAAAGCTCTACCTTCTCCTTTCCTTGGAAACATGCACTGGTGCAGTGACACATTTTGTATCTAGTATTGGGGTTAATATACCCCTTGGAACTGGGGTCCCAATTAAGACTGCTGATCTAGAGTCTGTTGTTCATCCTAAGCCATTCAGAACAGTTCCCTTCATGTGGCGGGTCAGTGAATAATTCCAGACCTCCCGAAGAGGTCTTTTCTTATGATCCTCCAAAGCAATTTTGGGCTTGCAGCCATAGAGACCTGGAAACTGTGGACCAGATCCCACCTCTTTATAGATAGCTGATGGGTCGTGGGCAGATGGTGTGGCCTTTAACCAGGGGCTGATTTTTCTGTCTACCTGGTGGGAAGGCTCTAGACTCTGTGCAGGGGCCACAGAGCTATTGAATTAGAGGTAAATAAGGGGATTGTTGTCTCAGCTGGGTGTGGATGACAAACCCTTTGAAAGCTCCCTCTCACTTCTGGGTAAATGAGGTTGAGGTGGGAGAAGTGTTTAGTGGAGAATGTGCAAAAGATACACCCCTCCTTTTGAGGATTATTGTCTAAGGCTGGGAGCTGGGTATTGTAGGTTCCTTTGATCCCTCTGGGTTTAAAAGGCAAGTGGTAGCCAGTGAGGTGGGCTGTCACCATCCCCAGTGCAGCCTGAGGAAGGAGCCTTGGGCTGCTTTTTCTTTCTTACCCACAGTCCTGGGCTGCTGTTCAGATGTTTGTGGCACCTACACAAGCATCTGGGGGTCTGGAGGAGCCTTTATGATGGTCAGCCATTTGTGACTTCTCTGCCTTGGTATTGAGAGGCCCTCCTTAGGCTCAAGTCCCCCAGAGAGCTGAAGCTCATAGGATTGTTCTTTTTTATTCTTTAATTAGCCAACACAGTGTTTGTCATATGGTGGCACTCAAATATGTTTCTTCCTGCAGAACTTTCTACATTTATTCTGCACTGTTGGATTTTTCCCATTCTGGTAATAAGCAGCATTAGTGGGAGTATTCTAGGGCTTTGGGGGCAGGAAGCTGGGGTCCAGACTGGGGTTATTTCTGTCTCTGACTATACAAGGTGACCTAGAGGAGGTGACACCTGTTTTACTGACTCTTAGCCTTAAGGAAAGTAAGGGCAGTTAGGAGCCCTTGAGATGGTGTGGTCCAGAGGTCTCTAACTTGGCTTGGAAGTTTTCTTGGCAGAATGCAAGTGACTAGGGATTCACCTCCCTCCCTCCCTGATATAGGTTGGTGAGTTTAACTGTTTCAGCTCGTTCAGTGCTTCTCTGATCCCCTCTGCTTCCAGCCTCCCAGGAAGTACCTTTAATGTGTTAGAGCATTCTATTGGACTCTGAATTTTGTCCTATCATTCTGTCATAAATGATAAATGTGATAAAAATGCTTGTAAACAAAAACTCCCTTCATGTAAAATGTGACCATTTCATTTCTATTATGGCAGCACCAGCAGTCTTTGAGGAATGATTGATGACAAAGAGAAGTTCTAACCCCACTAGTTTAAGCTCCAGCCCAGCAGGGAGTCCCCCCATTTCGCAGCCATTTCCATCCTGGCCTTGTGGTTGAGACTATGGGATCTGAAGACATTCCAGTTACAATACCAGCTCTTTGCCTTTCTCTATGACTTCATAAGCCATTTAATCATTCTGTCCTCTGTATCTCACCTTTAAAAAGGTTAAAGGAGATGGTGCATGAATGCCAAAAATAGAGTGTGTTCACCAGGTAGAAGCTATCATTATCATGGCCGTTATCATTATTATTTCTGCACCTGGGCACATTATTAACAGGGAAAACCTTTGGTAAGCGCTGTAGAGGCTTTAACTGGGTTTTAGAGGGGTGGGGCAGAGTGGGGTAAGATCTTGAATTATGAGCAGAGGGGACCCCAGAGTGGCAGGGGATGGAAGATGGGGGAAGGGTGCTGGAGTGTCAGGGACGATAGCTAAGCAGAGTTAGGGGCAGAATGACTCAGCATTTGAAGTCCTGCTTTGGAGCCATCTCTTCTCCCTTTTCTTTGGGAATTTGCCCTATAAACTGGGGGAGAGGAGGGCACATAGTCCATGAGGAGGATTGAATCTTGCATATGATGTGAGGTGAGAAACCAATTTCAATGTTTCTCCAATTGGATAAGCAATTATCTGAGCATAATTAATACATAACTATCTTTCCCCAGTGGTTGTCAAAATAGCCTATTTTGTATATCCATTTTCCATGTAAGAGTAAAAATACATCTGTGTTTTCTACTGCTCTATTAGCCTATTTTCTGTTTCCAACCCAATTGTTGTCAATACCTGACTAACTATGGTTTTGTAATAATACTTGATACTACACAAGGTGTATAATCACATTCCATTCTTCATATTCTTCAGAAGTAGCTTTGTCTTTCTTGTCTCGTTGCTATTATACAATTTAATAATAAGCCTCAAGTTCCTTTAAAAAAAAGAAATGATTGGAATTTTGATTAAATGCAGAAGAAAAATAATGAATCTTTTTATCAAGGAAGAAAGTATATTTGTGTCCATTTTTGGTCTACATAATTGTCCTTCAATATTAGTTTTTCAACTTTTGCAGTTAGGTCTTGTGTTTTCCTGATTAGTATTATTTTTAAGGACCTTATACTTTTGTAAGTAATGTGTAAATTGTATCATTTTATAAATTACAATTTGTGTTCGTAGCTAGTGTATAAAATTGCATTGATTTTATAGCTTCATCATATATCTATTCACCTTAGCAAACATTAGTTCTAATATGTACCATCTTTTTTTTTTAATTTTTTTATTAATCAAAAAAAAGAAAAGAAATTAACACAACATTTAGAAATCATTCCATTCTACAAATGCACTCAGTAATTCTTAGTATCATCACACAGATGTATGATCATCATTTCTTAGTACATTTGCATCGATTTAGGAAAAGAACTAGCAAAACAGCAGAAAAAGATATAGAATGTTAATATAGAGAAGAGAATTAAAATAATAATACTAATAATATATATATATATATAAAGGAAAAAGAAAAAAAACAAAAACAAAAGATACAAACACACAAACAAACAAACAAAAAACCATATTTCAGGTGCAGCTTCATTCAGTGTTCCAACCTAGTTACATTACACTTAGGTATTATTGTGCTGTCCATTTTTGAGTTTTTGTATCTAGTCCTGTTGCACAGTCTGTATCCCTTCAGCTCCAATTACCCATTATCTTACCCTGTTTCTAACTCCTGCTGGACTCTGTTACCAATGACATATTCCAAGTTTATTCTCGAATGTTGGTTCACATCAGTGAGACCATACAGTATTTGTCTTTTAGTTTTTGGCTAGACTCATTCAGCATAATGTTCTCTAAGTCCATCCATGTTATTACATGCTTCATAAGTTCATCCTGTCTTAAAGCTGCATAATATTCCATCGTAGGTATACGCCACAGTTTGTTTAGCCACTCGTCTGTTGATGAACATTTTGGCTGTTTCCATCTCTTTGCAATTGTAGATAATGCTGCTATAAACACCGGTGTGCAAATGTCCGTCTGTGTCTTTGCCCTTAAGTCCTTTGAGTAGATACCTAGCAGTGGTATTGCTGGGTCGTAATCCATTCTGCCATTCTATATCTTTTGATTGGGAAATTCAGTCCATTAACTTTTAGTATTATTACTGTTTGGATAATATTTTCCTCTACCATTTTGGCTTTTGTATTATATATATCATATCTGATTTTCCTTCTTTCTACACTTTACTCCATACCTCTCTCTTCTGTCTTTTCGTATCTGACTCTAGTGCTCCCTTTAGTATTTCTTGCAGAGCTGGTCTCTTGGTCACAAATTCTCTCAGTGACTTTTTGTCTATAAATGTTTTAATTTCTCCTTCATTTTTGAAGGACAATTTTGCTGGATATAGGAGTCTTGGTTGGCAGTTTTTCTCTTTTAGTAATTTAAATATATCATCCCACTGTCTTCTAGCTTCCATGGTTTCTACTGAGAAATCTACACATAGTCTTATTGGGTTTCCCTTGTATGTGACAGATTGTTTTTCTCTTGCTGCTTTCAAGATCCTCTCTTTCTCTTTGACCTCTGACATTCTAACTAGTAAGTGTCTTGGAGAACGCCTATTTGGGTCTATTCTCTTTGGGGTGTGCTGCACTTCTTGGATCTGCAAATTTAGGTCTTTCATAAGAGTTTGGAAATTTTCAGTGATAATTTCTTCCATTAGTTTTTCTCCTCCTTTTCCCTTCTCTTCTCCTTCTGGGACACCCACAACACGTATATTTGTGCGCTTCATATTGTCATTCAGTTCCCTGATCCCCTGCTCAAGTTTTTCCATTGTTTTCCCTCTAGTTTCTGTTTGTTTTTGGAATTCAGATGTTCCATCCTCCAGTTCACTAATTGTAGCTTCTGTCTCTTTAGATCTACCATTGTAGGTATCCATTGTTTTTTCCATTTTTTCTTCTTTGTCCTTCACTCCCATAAGTTCTGTGATTTGTTTTTTCAGATTTTCTATTTCTTCTTTTTGTTCAGCCCATGTCTTCTTCATGTCCTCCCTCAATTTATTGATTTGGTTTTTGAAGAGTTTTTCCATTTCTGTTCGTATATTCAGCATTAGTTGTCTCAGCTCCTGTATCTCATTTGAACTATTGGTTTGTTCCTTTGACTGGGCCATATCTTCAATTTTCCGAGCGTCATCCCTTATTTTCTGCTGGTGTCTGGGCATTTGATCAGATTTCCTGGGTGTGGGACCCAGCTGGTTGAAAGCTTTTTCTGTGAAATCTATGGGTTCTGTTTTTCTTTTCCTGCCCAGTAGGTGGCGCTCGTGGCGCTCGTCTGTCTGCACGGCAGTCAGCCCGGGAAACCGCGCATGGAGGCGGGGGTCTCTGGCCGCCCGCGGCTTGGGAGAGTGCCGGTCCTAATTGCCCAGCTGGCCCGAAACGTCAAGCGTGACGGGAGGGCCCCGCTATCCAACGTTCCCAGTCAGACCGGGGAGCCACATGCGTAGAGGGGACCCCAGTCGCCAGCCGCCCCGGCCGGGAAAACGCGCGCCCCTCGGGTATCTCACCGCTGCAGATTCTCCCTGCCCGTTCAGCTGTTCCAGAATGGGGTACGCTGTCTTTTTGGTCTCTGTCGTGACTCCGGGAGCTGTTTCGTATTGTTTCTGTTTCTTTAGTTGCTTTTCTGGAGGAGGAACTAAGACCCGCGCGTCTTACTAAGCCGCCATCTTCTCTGGAAGTCTATGTACCATCTTTGAAGTACAAAAATTCTGATATATTGTTGAAAAAAGCAGAATTGATTAGTATCTGAATCTTCTTTCTTATTAGAGGAAGAAACTTTGCTCTAAGTTTTTTTAAAAAATAATTTCTATAAGATTTAGGAAGTTCCTTCTACTTGTTAAAGACAAAGATTTGAATGGATGTTTACTATACCAATGCTTTTCTCTACATCTATGAAGATAATTTTTTCTCTTGAATCAGTTAATGTGATGAATTTTATTTGATCTTCTAATGCTGTATCTATTTTGCTTACCACAGATAACCTCAACTTGCTCATGAGTTATTATCTCTTTCATATATTGCTAGATTCAGCTGGCTAACATTTGACTGAGGGTTTTTATAAATTTATTCAAAAGGCAGATTTGCTTGTATCTTTCTTTTTTTATCCACTCTGGCATGGTTTGGCTATCAAAGTGATATTTGCCTCATAGAGGAAAGTTTTTTTTTTCTCTACCCAGGAAGATTTGCATAAAATTGTAATGATCTTTTTCTCTAATGTTTTCCCAGATTCCCCTTTCCTCCAAGAGAGAATACTATTTACTTATTTACTTTAATGTAATTTTGGCTTGCTGTTCCTTTTTATCAATTTTTAGGAATTTGCCCATATTATATATGTTTTCAAAAGTACTGACACAGATTTGGTGAAGAAAATGTCTTATTTCTTTAAAAAAGTTTCTGCTGCTTATATGGTAATCTTACCACCATTTTAATATTTAATGTTGTTCTATTTATGCCTCTCTACATTTTCCCTCACAGAAATGGGCCCATTTGACTATTTTTTTCCGAGAGAAACTTTTACTTTAAAAAAAATGTATTTGTTTTGCATATTATGTTTCGAATATCTCTAACTTACTTCATTCTTAAATTTGATTATTGGCTTATTTATTTTTAGTATTCCAAGTTTTTAAAAGCAACTGCTTAAGGCTGTATGTTTCTCTTGGATCACCATTTCACCTGCATATTCATATTGAAACAAAAACCACAAACAAAAAGCAGGAGTTTAATTATCATTCAGTTCAGACCTAAGGATTTAAAAATTATATTACATATAGTATATTATTATATAGCATTGTATATAATACATTAATATATATAATATGGTATATATTATATTAAGTATTTTTCCTTAAAATTCTCTTGGCAGTGACAGTTACATAGACTTTTCTTGTTTTGATGCTCATGACAGTTTTGAAGAGAATTGTTCAGGTACTCTACAGGATGTCCCTCAGTTGAGAGTTGTCTGATATTTTCTCATGATTTGACTGGGTTTATGGGGTTTAGAAAGAAGTTTAGACATAAAGTGCCATTTTCATATCATTTCAAGGGTACATACTGTCAACATGACTTCTCACTGTTTTTGTTGAACATGATGACCTGGCTAAGATAGTATATGTCAGTTTCTCTACTTTAAGGTTACTTTTTCCATGTATTACATAACATAATCTTTGGAAGAAAGTCCCTAAACTCGAGTAGTGGTGTGTTATATTCCATCTGCTTGAGTGCAGGTTATTTACCTAAATTAGTTGGAAATTTTTTTGCATGGAAGAGTTGTCTCTTCTCCCTCATTTATTTATTAAATTATCACTATATATCAATGTGGACACATAGATATTTATTTTATTCATTGGGTTATAATCCAGTACTTCTTTGTTTATTTTTTGTTCAAATTTTTCCAGCTTTGTCCTCTTAAGAATATTTAATCCTATGTAATAACATGGATGGACCTAGAGAATATTATGCTGAGTGAATCCAGCCAAAAACTAAAGGACAAATACTGTATGGTCCCACTGATGTGAACGGACATTCGAGAACAAACTTGAAATATGTCATTGGTAACAGAGTTCAGCAGGAGTTAGAAACAGGGTAAGACAATGGGTAATTGAAGCTGAAGGGATACAGACTGTGCAACAGGACTAGATACAAAAACTCAAAAATGGACAGCACAATAATACCTAATTGTAAAGTAATCATGTTAAAACACTGAATGAAGCTGCATCTGAGCTATAGGTTTTTGTTTTGTTTTGTTTTGTTTTGTTTTGATTTTACTATTATTACTTTTATTTTTTTCTCTATATTAACATTCTATATCTTTTTCGGTTATGTTGCTAGTTCTTCTAAACCAATGCAAATGTACTAAGAAATGATGATCATGCATCTATGTGATGATGTTAAGAATTAATGATTGCATGTGTAGAATGGTATGATCTCTAAATGTTGGGTTAATTTCTTTTTTTCCGTTAATTAAAAAAAAAAAAAGAGAAGGGATAATTGGAGATGAAGGGATACAGACTGTACAACGGGACTGGATATAAAAACTCAGAAATGGACAGCACAATACTACCCAATTGTAATGCAATTATGTTAAAACACTGAATGAAGCTGCATGTGAGGCATAGGTTTTTTGTTTTTGTTTTTTTTGTTTTTTTCTTTCTATTATTGTTTTAATTCTTATTCTGTTGTCTTTTTATTTCTTTTTCTAAATCAATGCAAATGTACTAAGAAATGATAAATATGCAACTATGTGATGTTATTAAGAATTACTGATTGTACATGTAGATTGGAATGATTTCTAATTGTTTTGTTAATTCTTTTTTTAATTAATAAAAATTAAAAAAAAAAAAGAATATTTAATCCTTACTAAGTGTCTCTGTATTTTAACTGGTATATTTTGGTGGTTCATTTTCTTTTCTTGATGGCTCATTTTTTTTTTTTTGAAATCTAATGGACTTTGCCCTGCAGGTTTTCGAAACTGTATGGGTCCGGTGACCCCTGTGTTCCTTCCTCCCTATGGAAATGTATATATATATCCTATGAATGTTCCTCCTTTGTATGTTGGCAGTAAATAACTTGTTGTGAGTTTTCAAAGGTCCAGAGAAAATGGAGAAAATTTTGCCTTAGGACAGACCATGTCTGTAACTGACTTGATGAGATTTTATACTGTCTCTAATTTTGTACTTCATCGTATTGCTACTGATAGGTTTAAGGATTTCTGATGTTGTTATGAAATTAATGTATTTTGTATATGTTGAAAACATGTCTTTTTTAGGGGCCAGAGGGTGGAATGTGCTGGTTTGAAAGGAAGTATGCCCCCTAAGAAAAGCCATGTTTTAATATGGATCCCATTTCTTAAAGGTAGAATAATCTCTATTCAATGCTGTGTATTTGGGACTGTGATGGGATCATCTTCCTGGTTGATGAGATTTAGTTAAGAACGGTTGTTAAACTGGATTAGGGGATGACATGTCTCCACCCATCTGAGTGGGTCTTGATTAGTTTCTGAAGTCCTATAAAAGAGGAAACATTTTGGAGAATGAGAGACTCGGAGAGGGCAGAGAATGCTGCAACACTACAAAGCAGAGAGTCCACCAGCCAGCGACCTTTGGAGATGAAGAAGGGAAATGCCTCCCGGGGAGCTTCATGAAACCAGAAGCCAGGAGAGTAAGCTAGCAGATGACGCCGTGTCTGCCATGTGCCCTTCCAGCTGAGAGAGAAACCCTGACTGTGTTCGCCATGTGCCTTTCCAGATGAGAGAGAAACCCTGAACTTCATCGGCCTTCTTGAACCAAGGTATCTTTCCTTAGATGCCTTTGATTGGACATTTCTTTAGACTTGTTTTAATCGGGACATTTTCTCGGCCTTAGAACTGTAAACTAGCAACTCATTAAATTCCCCTTTTTTTTTTTTATTAATTAAAAAAAGAATTAACAAAACAATTAGAAATCATTCCAATCTACATGTACAATCAGTAATTCTTAATAACATCACATAGTTGCATATTCATCATTTCTTAGTACATTTGCATCAATTTAGAAAAAGAAATAAAAAGACAACAGAATAAGAATTAAAACAATAATAGAAAGAAAAAAAAAACAAAAACAAAAACAAAAAACCTATACATCACATGCAGCTTCATTCAGTGTTTTAACATAATTGCATTACAATTGGGTAGTATTGTGCTGTCCATTTCTGAGTTTTTATATCCAGTCCCGTTGTACAGTCTGTATCCCTTCATCTCCAATTATCCCTTCTCTCTTTTTTTTTTTTTTAATTAACGGAAAAAAAGAAATTAACCCAACATTTAGAGATCATACCATTCTACACATGCAATCATTAATTCTTAACATCATCACATAGATGCATGATCATCATTTCTTAGTACATTTGCATTGGTTTAGAAGAACTAGCAACATAACCGAAAAAGATATAGAATGTTAATATAGAGAAAAAAATAAAAGTAATAATAGTAAAATCAAAACAAAACAAAACAAAACAAAACAAAAACCTATAGCTCAGATGCAGCTTCATTCAGTGTTTTAACATGATTACTTTAAAATTAGGTATTATTGTGCTGTCCATTTTTGAGTTTTTGTATCTAGTCCTGTTGCACAGTCTGTATCCCTTCAGCTTCAATTACCCATTGTCTTACCCTGTTTCTAACTCCTGCTGAACTCTGTTACCAATGACATATTTCAAGTTTATTCTCGAATGTCCGTTCACATCAGTGGGACCATACAGTATTTGTCCTTTAGTTTTTGGCTGGATTCACTCAGCATAATATTCTCTAGGTCCATCCATGTTATTACATGGTTCATAAGTTTATCTTGTCTTAAAGCTGCATAATATTCCATCATATGTATATACCACAGTTTGTTTAGCCACTCTTCTGTTGATGGAGATTTTGGCTGTTTCCATCTCTTTGCAATTGTAAATAATGCTGCTATAAACATTGGTGTGCAAATGTCCGTTTGTGTCTTTGCCCTTAAGTCCTTTGAGTAGATACCTAGCAATGGTATTGCTGGGTCGTATGGCAATTCTATATTCAGCTTTTTGAGGAACCGCCAAACTGCCTTCCACAGTGGTTGCACCCTTTGACATTCCCACCAACAGTGGATAAGTGTGCCTCTTTCTCCGCATCCTCTCCAGCACTTGTCATTTTCTGTTTTGTTGATAATGGCCATTCTGGTGGGTGTGAGATGATATCTCATTGTGGTTTTGATTTGCATTTCTCTAATGGCCAGGGACATTGAGCATCTCTTCATGTGCCTCTTGGCCATCCGTATTTCCTCTTCTGAGAGGTGTCTGTTCAAGTCTTTTTCCCATTTTGTAATTGGGTTGGCTGTCTTTTTGTTGTTGAGATGAATAATCTCTTTATAAATTCTGGATACTAGACCTTTATCTGATATATCATTTCCAAATATTGTCTCCCATTGTGAAGGCTGTCTTTCTACTTTCTTGATGAAGTTCTTTGATGCACAAAAGTGTTTAATTTTGAGGAGTTCCCATTTATTTATTTCCTTCTTCAGTGCTCTTGCTTTAGGTTTAAGGTCCATAAAACCGCCTCCAGTTGTAAGATCCATAAGATATCTCCCAACATTTTCCTCTAACTGTTTTATGGTCTTAGACCTAATGTTTAGATCTTTGATCCATTTTGAGTTAACTTTTGTATAGGGTGTGAGAGATGGGTCTTCTTTCATTCTTAGGGTGTGAGAGATGGGTCTTCTTTCATTCTTTTGCATATGGATATCCAGTTCTCTAGGCACCATTTATTGAAGAGACTGCTCTGTCCCAGGTGAGTTGGCTTGACTGCCTTATCAAAGATCAAATGTCCATAGATGAGAGGGTCTATATCTGAGCACTCTATTCGATTCCATTGGTCGATATATCTATCTTTATGCCAATACCATGCTGTTTTGACCACTGTGGCTTCATAATATGCCTTAAAGTCAGGCAGCGCGAGACCTCCAGCTTCGTTTTTTTTCCTCAAGATGTTTTTAGCAATTCGGGGCACCCTGCCCTTCCAGATAAATTTGCTTATTGGTTTTTCTATTTCTGAAAAATAAGTTGTTGGGATTTTGATTGGTATTGCATTGAATCTGTAAATCAATTTAGGTAGGATTGACATCTTAACTATACTTAGTCTTCCAATCCATGAACACGGTATGCCCTTCCATCTATTTAGGTCTTCTGTGATTTCTTTTAGCAGTTTTTTGTAGTTTTCTTTATATAGGTTTTTTGTCTCTTTGGTTAAATTTATTCCTAGGTATTTTATTCTTTTAGTTGCAATTGTAAATGGGATTCGTTTCTTGATTTCCCCCTCAGCTTGTTCATTACTAGTGTATAGAAATGCTACAGATTTTTGAATGTTGATCTTGTAACCTGCTACTTTGCTGTACTCATTTATTAGCTCTAGTAGTTTTGTTGTGGATTTTTCCGGGTTTTCGACGTATAGTATCATATCGTCTGCAAACAGTGATAGTTTTACTTCTTCCTTTCCAATTTTGATGCCTTGTATTTCTTTTTCTTGTCTAATTGCTCTGGCTAGAACCTCCAACACAATGTTGAATAATAGTGGTGATAGTGGACATCCTTGTCTTGTTCCTGATCTTAGGGGGAAAGTTTTCAATTTTTCCCCATTGAGGATGATATTAGCTGTGGGTTTTTCATATATTCCCTCTATCATTTTAAGGAAGTTCCCTTGTATTCCTATCTTTTGAAGTGTTTTCAACAGGAAAGGATGTTGAATCTTGTCGAATGCCTTCTCTGCATCAATTGAGATGATCATGTGATTTTTCTGCTTTGATTTGTTGATATGGTGTATTACATTAATTGATTTTCTTATGTTGAACCATCCTTGCATACCTGGGATGAATCCTACTTGGTCATGATGTATAATTCTTTTAATGTGTTGTTGGATACGATTTGCTAGAATTTTATTGAGGATTTTTGCATCTGTATTCATTAGAGAGATTGGTCTGTAGTTTTCTTTTTTTGTAATATCTTTGCCTGGTTTTGGTATGAGGGTGATGTTGGCTTCGTAGAATGAATTAGGTAGTTTTCCCTCCACTTCGATTTTTTTGAAGAGTTTGAAGAGAATTGGTACTAATTCTTTCTGGAACGTTTGGTAGAATTCACATGTGAAGCCATCTGGTCCTGGACTTTTCTTTTTAGGAAGCTTTTGAATGACTAATTCAATTTCTTTACTTGTGATTGGTTTGTTGAGGTCATCTATGTCTTCTTGAGTCAAAGTTGGTTGTTCATGTCTTTCCAGGAACCCATCCATTTCCTCTAAATTGTTGTATTTATTAGCGTAAAGTTGTTCATAGTATCCTGTTATTACCTCCTTTATTTCTGTGAGGTCAGTAGTTATGTCTCCTCTTCCATTTCTGATCTTATTTATTTGCATCCTCTCTCTTCTTCTTTTTGTCAATCTTGCTAAGGGCCCATCAATCTTATTGATTTTCTCATAGAACCAACTTCTGGCCTTATTGATTTTCTCTATTGTTTTCATGTTTTCAATTTCATTTATTTGTGCTCTAATCTTTGTTATTTCTTTCCTTTTGCTTGCTTTGGGGTTAGCTTGCTGTTCTTTCTCCAGTTCTTCCAAATGGATAGTTAATTCCTGAATTTTTGCCTTTTCTTCTTTTCTGATATAGGCATTTAGAGCAATAAATTTCCCTCTTAGCACTGCCTTTGCTGCTTCCCATAAGTTTTTATATGTTGTGTTTTCATTTTCATTCGCCTCGAGGTATTTGCTAATTTCTCTTGCAATTTCTTCTTTGACCCAGTCGTTGTTTAGGAGTGTGTTGTTGAGCCTCCACGTATTTGTGAATTTTCTGGCACTCTGCCTATTATTGATTTCCAACATCATTCCTTTATGGTCCGAGAAAGTGTTGTGTAAGATTTCAATCTTTTTAAATTTGTTAAGACTTGCTTTGTGACCCAGCATATGGTCTATCTTTGAGAATGATCCATGAGCACTTGAGAAAAAGGTGTATCCTGCTGTTGTGGGATGTAATGTCCTATAAATGTCTATTAAGTCTAGTTCATTTATAGTAATATTCAGATTCTCTATTTCTTTGTTGATCCTCTGTCTAGATGTTCTGTCCCTTGATGAGAGTGGTGAGTTGAAGTCTCCAACTATTATGGTATATGAGTCTATTTCCCTTTTCAGTGTTTGCAGTATATTCCTCACGTATTTTGGGGCATTCTGATTCGGTGCGTAAATATTTATGATTGTTATGTCTTCTTGTTTAATTGTTCCTTTTATTAGTATATAGTGTCCTTCTTTGTCTCTTTTAACTGTTTTACATTTGAAGTCTAATTTGTTGGATATTAGTATAGCCACTCCTGCTCTTTTCTGGTTGTTATTTGCATGAAATATCTTTTCCCAACCTTTCACTTTCAACCTATGTTTATCTTTGGGTCTAAGATGTGTTTCCTGTAGACAGCATATAGAAGGATCCTGTTTTTTAATCCATTCTGCCAATCTATGTCTTTTGATTGGGGAATTCAGTCCATTGACATTTAGTGTTATTACTGTTTGGATAATATTTTCCTCTAACATTTTGCCTTTTGTATTATATATATCATATCTGATTTTCCTTCTTTCTACACTCTTTTCCATATCTCTCTCTTCTGTCTTTTTGTATCTGACTCTAGTGCTCCCTTTAGTATTTCTTGCAGAGCTGGTCTCTTGGTCACAAATTCTTTCAGTGACTTTTTGTCTGAGAATGTTTTAATTTCTCCCTCATTTTTGAAGGACAATTTTGCTGGATATAGGAGTCTAGGTTGGCAGTTTTTCTCTTTTAGTATTTTAAATATATCATCCCACTGTCTTCTAGCTTCCATGGTTTCTGCTGAGAAATCTACACAAAGTCTTATTGGGTTTCCCTTGTATGTAATGGATTGTTTTTCTCTTGCTGCTTTCAAGATCTTCTCTTTCTCTTTGACCTCTGACATTCTAACTAGTAAGTGTCTTGGAGATCGCCTATTTGGGTCTAATCTCTTTGGGGTGCGCTGCACTTCTTGGATCTGTAATTTTAGATCTTTCATAAGAGTTGGGAAATTTTCAGTGATAATTTCTTCCATTAGTTTTTCTCCTCCTTTTCCCTTCTCTTCTCCTTCTGGGACACCCACAACACGTATATTTGTGCGGTTCATATTGTCCTTGAGTTCCCTGATACCCTGTTCAAATTTTTTCATTCTTTTCCCTATAGTTTCTGTTTCTTTTTGGAATTCAGATGTTCCATCCTCCAAATCACTAATTCTATCTTCTGTCTCTTTAAATCTATCATTGTAGCTATCCATTATTTTTTCTATGTTTGCTACTTTATCCTTCACTTCCATAAGTTCTGCGATTTGTTTTTTCAGTTTTTCTATTTCTTCTTTATGTTCAGCCCATGTCCTCTTCATGTCCTCCCTCAATTTATTGATTTCATTTTTGAAGAGGTTTTCCATTTCTGTTCGTATATTCAGCATTAGTTGTCTCAGCTCTTGTGTCTCATTTGAGCTTTTGGTTTGTTCCTTTGACTGAGCCATATTCTCAGTCTTTTGAGCGTGGACAGTTATCTTCTGCTGCTGGCGTCTGGGCATTTATTCAGATTTCTCTTGGTGTTGGACCCAGCAAGGTTGTAATATTTTTCTGTGAAATCTCTGGGTTCTATTTTTCTTATCCTGCCCAGTAGGTGGCGCTCGTGGCACACGTTTGTCTGCGGGTCCCACCAGTAAAAGGTGCTGTGGGACCTTAAACTTTGGAAAACTCTCACCATCCTGGGGTTCGCTAGCCGAAGCGGCCTGAGCCGGCCTGGGGTTCGAACGCAGGGAGGGTTGCTGGTCGCCGCAGCCAGGGAAAGAGCCCGTCCGAATTTCCTAGTCGGCCCTGGGCAACAAGCGTGGCGGGAGGGCGCCAGCGGCAGCGGCCCGCCCGAGAGAGTGCACGTTCCCCGGGAGTCACGGGGTCACCGTTCTCCGCGGCCTGGGGGTTTCCGATCCAATTCTCTCAGTTGGTCCGGGGGCTGCGCGTTGTGTGGGCGCCAGTCGCCTTGGTTTCAGGGGACCACCTCTCCAATTCTCCCAGCCGGCCCGGGAAGGGGGAAGGGAGTAACTCCGGCCGCTTGCCACCCCGCCCGGTAAGGCCCGCGCGCCTCGGCGATCTCACCCGAGCTGCTTCTCTCAGCCAGCCAGCCGTTCCAGGATGGGGTACGCTGTCTTTTTTTATCTCTGTTGTGGCTTTGGGCGCTTTCTGTATCGTTTCTACTCCCCTAGTAGGTGTCCTGGAGAAGAAACTAAGATCCGCGCGTCTTACTAAGCCGCCATCTTCCAGGAAGTACTAAGCCGCCATCTTCCAGGAAGTTTGATGGCTCATTTTTAAATGAAAGTTTTCCCTAATAATACAGATTATGAAACTTTCACTTTTCTTTTGTTAGTATGTCTGTTCTAGTTTGCTAGCTGCCAGAATTCAATATACCAGAAACAGAATGGCTTTTAAAAAGGGGAATTTAATAAATTGCTAGTTTACAGTTCTAAGGCCAAGAAAATGCTCAATTAAAACAAGTCTGTAGAAATGTCCAATCAAAGGCATCAGGGAAAGACACATTGGTTCAAGAAGGCCGATGAAATTCAGGATTTCTCTCTCAAGTGGAAAGGCACATGGTGAACACAGTCAGAGTTTCTCTCTCATCTAGAAAGGCACATGGCGAACACAGCATCATCTGCTAGCTTCTTCTCCTGGCTTCCTGTTTCATGAAGCTCCCTGGGAGATGTTTTCCTTCTTCATCTCCAAAGCACTGACTGATGGATTCTCTGCTTCGTAGTGCTGCAGCATTCTCTGCTCTATCTGAATCTCCCATTCTCCAAAATGCTTCCTCTTTTACAGTAAACCAATCAAGACCTATCCAAATGGGTGGAGACATGTCGTCCCTAATCCACTTTAACAACCACTCTTGACTAAATCACATCATCCAGGGAGATGATCTGATTACAGTTTCAAATGCACAGTCTTGAATAGGGATTATTCTACCTTTATGAAATGGGATTTTGATTAAAACATGACTTTTCTAGGGGGCATACAGCCTTTTAAACCAGCACAATGTCTGATACTGTTTTGAATTATTTTACTTTCAGTCTTTTTTTTGCATGCGTTTTATGTCTGCTTTATAAACTTCATGTTTTATTCCAGTATAATTAGCAATTTCTTTCACTTGGTGAATATGTGTGGGTTTTATTTGGTCTATGGGTTATATTGTACTTCTCAGATCAGAGGATACCTCACTTCAAGATCAGAATCTTCTTTCTCTCTCTCTCTTTTCTAGTCTTTCTCACTGAAATGCTGATTATTTATTTAGGATCTTATTATATCTTTCATGTTTTCCATTGTGTATACTTTATCATGGCTAATTTCCTCATGTTTATGATACACTTCAAAAATATTTTCTTCTGTTTAGTTATGATTAGTCCTATATAATTCAGGTATGATCATCTTCATATGATCTCCTATTGAGAATATGGCATTTGAGCAAACTACTGAAGGAATATGGCGGGATAGCTATGAGGAACAAGAACATTCAAGGCAGACCGAATAGCCAGTATAAGGGATCAGAGAGAGAAATGAGCCTAATATGTTTGAAAAAGTACAAGAAGACCTGCACGGCTAAATCAGAGTTAGCATGAGGGAGACTTTAAAAATGAGGTTAAAAAAATGTAGCATGGTGTCTGATGATGTAGGGCCTTGTAGAATAACTTAATGACTTTAGCTGAGAGAAATCGGGACCACAAGAGAGTCGAGTAGCATGGCGTGACTTAATTTTAAAAAGAATCTAGCTGCTTTGTTGAAGATAGACTGTAGGAAGACATGAGTGGAAGCAGGAAAAGCAGATGGGAGGTAACGCAACTCAGATGTAAGATGGCAGCAGTGCAGATGCTACAAAATGGTCAGAATCTGGATGTATTTTAAAGGTAGAGCAAACAATACTTCCTGTTGGATGGCATATTAACTAGTAGAGAATAAAGTAATAAGCAGATGAAGTACAATTTCAAGATTTCTGGCCTAGACCACTGCAAGAACAAAGTTGCCATTGTTTGAGATGGGGAAACGGGGTAAAGTAGAATTGGCAAGGTGTCGGAGTTAAGCTTAGAGAAAAATAATTTTGAGGTGAGTAAAAACATCTACATGAATAGGGCAAGAGGAAATTTGGGTATAAAAGTTCAAAGATGAGGACATAGCTGAGATATAGATTTGTGGTATATGCTAATGAGCCTTGCACGAGGGCAGGAAGGAAAGACAGAAAAGGAAGGACATAGGCAGGAGCTTTGAGGAAGTCCAGCATTAAGAAAACAAGAAGAACAGGAAAAAACAGTGACGGAAACTGAAGGCAGAAATAAAACAAAATACAACGTGGAAGTCAATAAAAATATTTTAAGAAGAGAGTCATCAATTCTTTCAAATGACAGCCTCAAGTTGAGATCTGAGAGTTGTCTTTTGGATGTAGCAATGTGGAAGTCATTGATAACTTTGACAGAGACAGTCTGATAGTGTAGTGAGGATAAACATTTGATTGCAATGGACATAAGAGAAAATAGGAGGAGAATAACAGACAAAGAATGGTTAATTATTTCAAGAAGTTTCTGTGCAAAGGGGAGCAGAAAAAACCTGCAAAACATAGAGGGGAAAGTGGGGATCAAGAAAGAGTTGCTTTTGTTTTTCAAGATAAGAGAAATAACAGCATGTATCAATAAGTATGATCCAGTAGAAAAAGAAAACTGATGTTGGGGAGGGAGGAAATATTTGCCACAGTAACATCCTTGAGTGGGCAAGAGGGGAAGGAAGTCAGTGCACAAGTGGAGGCTTTGGTTGTCAGGAGACTGTATTATTCATCATGTTACAAAAGATGTTAGGTACAAGACTGATAACAGAAGGGGACTTCTTAGTGATTGTGATTGTGTTTACTATGTCCTTGGTGAACTGTGTGGTTCAGTGGCAGGGAGAATGATGCATTCAATTTAATGAAGTTCATAATTTTGACAAGCAAATACAAAAAAAATAAACAAAGAAGGAAGCGATTGTGGTAATTACAAATGGAATTTGGCTCTAACTTCTCTTCATTTTGAAATTTTATTTTTTTGCATTTCAAATGGGATTATTTTACATTACCTGTCTGATAATGTCAATACCTGAAATAATGCTGCAAAATTGTTTCTTGCTGCTGATGACTCATGCCTACACTAGTTTATTTCCTCATAAAACAGTAATTATTACAATTATTTATTGTTATTTTATATTAGTTGAAGTAAATATGTGTGATACTGAGAGAACTGAATTTCACATGTTTACCTCCAGAGACGATCTGCCTTTTCTTCTTTTGCTTGCCAGCTACTTAACTGGGACCATTTTAATTTAATGTATTGTTAGAGGTTTCCATGACTGCATGGGTAGTGTATATTTGAATTCCACACCTATTTTTGAGCAGGTTGATTACTGCAAATTATCCAAAAGAGACAATTATTATTGTGCCCTGTGCAACTCTGATTTAATTAATAGGATTTTCCTTATTTTCTTGGTCACCTGAAAATGCTTTTAGGGGTATGCATTTTAGTCAATTATTCAGCATCTAATTTCACAAATTTAGGAGGGAGTTTTCACATATCTAGTATGCCACGTCTTCAGAAAAACGTTGGGTTAGTTGAGTTTTAATCATGGAGACCCTGAGGGCTCTCTGGTCACATCCAGCAGGCCTGCAGCAATAGAAATCAGCCTAGAGCTAGAGTTTTAGGAGTTCTCAGCATACAAATGAGAGCACCGGTTGTACAATGAAAAGGGGTCATTCAAGGGACATTCTTAAAATCTACGGAGAGGCAGAGACTATAACAAGCCAGTGGCATAAGGGCTATGATGAATATATGCCCTAGGTAAGATGGGAGCATCAAGAAGTTTCATTTGGTCTATTTTACAAGGAGTGGAAAGGTTTTTGTAAGTGATGAGAGCAAAGCTGTGTTCTTCAATGTATATATATCTGTAAGCAATGCACATTTTCAAGAGGGCTGGTTGTGATAAAAGATCTTCCACGGACCTAAAGTGCATGCATCTTTAAGTTTTGCATGACTTTTAAATTTACTTCTAAGGAAATATTTTAATATTGAAAAGGATCCACATTTTCTTCCACACAAAGCTCTTCATAATCTGGCCCCTTTTTATGTTTCTGCCTTATTTCTTACTAGCATTGCCTTCAAAGGAATATCCCACGCACTCATCTGCCTAAGGCTATTTGGATAGCTTTTTCCCATACATTTACCAGACTATTCCAACTCGCCCTCCAGAAATGAAAGTAGGTTCTCTTCTTCAATAGCTGATACATTTTGTTTGCTTACTTCTACTATATTCTAAATATATTTTACTTCGATTCTGTTCGTCTGTTTTCTAATCTGTGACTTTATTCTCTGATGTGCACCATACTACTGAATATTAGACACTCAGTAAATATTTGTGGATTTGAAAGAATGTATGAATTAATGAGTATTGATCACAGTTTGCCTATATCACTAACTCATTTTCTCAGGTGGAGCCCAGTCTATAGTCAAAATAGTTACTGCTGGACTGAACTATACAAATGCTGAATGACATCAAGGGCTTGGTGTCAGATAGTGTCAGAAACTGAACTCTGAAGGTGGTTTGAGTGACAACAGGGAAAGAAGCTAATGTTCTGAATCTTGGAAAACAGATGATTTAATAACATTTAGAGCCATACGCAGCAACTGTACTTCGGTTTAGCAATTTAGGGGGACACAATTTATATGATTTAGAACTACTTTTTTGTTTGTTTGTTTTAAATATTTTTATTGATAAATCTTAACACAAAAATATTCTATACATGGTATACAATCAGTGACCCATGATATCATCACATAGTTGTATATTCATCACCATGATAATTTTTTAGAACATTTGTATCACTCCAGAAGCAGAAGTGAAAAGAAAAAAGAAAAAACTCATAAATACCATATCCCTTACTCCTCCCTCTCATTGACTATTAGTATTTTCATCTACCCAGTTTACTTTACACTTTGTCCTCCCTATTATTTATTTCACTTTTATCCATGTTTTTTTTTACTCATCCATCCATAGCCTGGATAAAAGGAGCAACAGCCACAAGGTTTTCACAATCCCATTGCCACATTGTAAAAGCTATATCACTATACAATTGTCTTCAAGAATCAAGGCTCCTGGAACACAGCTCTACAGTTTCAGGTACTCTGGTCCAACCACTTCAATACATTATAAACTAAGAAGGGATATTTATGTAATACGTAAGAATAACCTCCAGGATAATCTCTCAAATCTGTTTGAAATCTCTCAGCCACTGACACTTTATTTTGTCTCATTTCTTTCTTTCCCCTTTTGATCAAGAAGGCTTTCTTTTTTTATCAGATGATAATTTGATTTCTGTAAGAGTTTACAATCTAGGCCCTAAATTTAAGAATTTTCTAAATGAGATTATACAATATTTGTCCTTTTGTTTCTCTCTTAGTTTGATCAACATAATATTCTCAATGTCCATTCATATCTTAACATGCTTCACAACTTCATTCTTTTTTGTAGCCATACAATTTTCCATCATGTCTATACGTTCACAGCTCACCATTCCACTCATCACTCAATGGACCCTCACCCACTCCATCCATTGGCTATCATGAAAAATTCCGCAATACATGTCAGTGTGCAAATGTCTATTTGTGTAACTGATTTCAGTTCTTCCAAATATATTCTTAATAATAGGACTGCCTAATCCAATAGTAACCCTATATTTAGTCTCCTTTGGACCTGTTACACTATCCTCTGGAGGGGCTGCACCATTCTGATTCCTTACTCCCTCCACATTTTGTCCAGTGTTCATATCTTTCTGTTTATTTACTTCTTTCTTTTTTCCCTCCCTCCCTCCCTCCCTCCCTCCCTTCCTTACTTTTTTATTTTTCTGCAGATTGTGGTGAAATATATTCACATACCACTTATTCTATACAAAGTATACAATCAATATCTCACATTTTACTTAGTTGTACAATGACTTGCACTGTCAATTTTAGACAATTTTCATTGCTTCAAAGAGAAAAATAGCAGATATACACAGCCACACATAACAGAAAACCCAAAACACCCATCCCTTATCCCCACAAATTATTTACTCTTGGTATTCATGTGGTACTAGTAGAGTATTGCTGTAAAAAATAATCCATAGGATATAATAGGTAATTTTTCCAATATACTACTCTTTGATTAAATCTTCAAACAAGTTTCATACATTTGAAGAAGTTCATGCAAGAACTTATTAATATTTTAGTGTTAGTTAATTCATGAGATACATAACTTTAGACAACCCCTTACAATCATATTCACCTTAAGTACACACTATTACTTATAATCCTAATAACAAACTACCATCACATTTATCCATTCAAATATTTAAGGAAAAGTTCCTCAATAAATCTTGACTCTTTTAATTGCCATTGTGAATGGAATTTTTTCCTCTCAATTGCCTCCTCGGTTGGGCCATTTTTAGTGTAAAGAAACATTACTGATTGTTGTACATTTATCTTAAATCCCACCATTTTGTGGAATTTGTTTGTTAGCTCAAGTAGCCTTGTCATAGATTTCTTGGGATTTTCCAGATACAGGATCTTGTTAGATGTAAATAATGAGTGTTTAACTTCTTCCTTTCTGATTTGGATGCCTTTTATTTTTTTCTTTCTTTTTTGCCTAATTGATTTACCTAGAACTCTAGCACAATGTTGAATAAAAGTGGTGAGGTTGGACATCCTTGTTTCATTCTCAGTCTTAAGATGAAGGCTTTTAGTCTTTCATCATTGAATATGATGCCAATTGTGGGTTTTTCTTATATTCCTTTTAACAAATTGAAGATTTTGCCTTCAAGTCCTATCTTTTGAAGTGTTTTTACTGGAAAAGGATTTTGAATTTTGTCAAACACTTCTTGAGCTTCAATTAAGATAATCCTGTGATTTTTCTATTTTAATTTGCTAACGTGTTATATTACATTGATTATTTTCAAGAAGGCTTTCTTAATCCCTTGATGTTGGGTCCCAGCTTATCACAAGATTTCTGTCCCATATTGCCAGGGAGATTTACACCCCTGGGAGTCATGCCCCACCCGATGTGGAGGGGGAGGACAGTGAGTTCACTTGTTGCATTGGCTTAGAGAGAGGGGCTACATCTATAAGCCTTCTTGAAAATAATCAATGTAATATAACACGTTAGCAAATTAAAATAGAAAAATCACAGGATTATCTTAATTGAAGCTCAAGAAGTATTTGACAGAATTCAAAATCCTTTTCCAGTAAAAACACTTCAAAAGATAGGACTTGAAGGCAAAGTCTTCAATTTGAACAAAGGAGGTTCAGCTCTACTTTGAAAAGGCTGGACGCCTTTACACATTTGTGTTACACATTATCTTATAGGTTCCGCGTGCTACCTGAAATAACCTTACTGGTAATGCTCCCCTATGGTTCAATGAAAACTTTGGTTCCCCCCCAGGAGAAAAAACTTAATTAATATTCAGTATGTGTACTGCAAATATTGAGTTATATTAAATATTTCTTGAGCAGCCAGTCTTAATGGAAGAATCCAGATTATAACATCATTTAAAAAAGGAAAACTCTCACTTACTTCTTGCTTTTATGAGTCACTGTAATTCATGCACCATTGTAATAGGTATTTGAGTAAAAGTAAAAGATGGGTTTTAGTTGGTTGCAGGTCAATCTGGATTGGGAGATGCTGTTTACCTCCATCATTCTGCCACAGGGAATAAGTTCAACATGCATTTAATTCTCACCACAACACTATAGGATAGTTATTTTTACTATATACAGATGTTTTTTCTGTAAGAAAATAAGTTTCAGAAAGAAAAAATAATAGGCCATGGATACAGAGCTTGCAAGTATTTAAATGAAAATCAATCTTTTGATTTCAAAGACCATGATCATTCCTGCAAATGCAGTCAGAGCCCATTGCTGCTGAGAGATAAAGTTAGAACTAAAAAAGAGTAAGATCAATGCATTCAGTGATCAGAAATGTGCTAGTCACCTTTGAGAGACCAGATACACTAAAGAATAAGGGCTAGTGAAACCTCTTTCAAAAGTTTATAGACTCTTATAGAAAGAAATCATCCTTGATCCTTGATGAACCAATTCCTCTGCCATTTGAATTCTTCTTTAATTTTTGAAAAGTATTTTATTGTTTTTGGAACCAATGAAGCATGACCTAAAGACCTAAAAGACCCTAAAGAAAAGGGTTCTTTTCATAAGCATGGAAATATGAGAAGTGTAGAGTGAAGGACCACTAGACTTGCAAATAGCCTTTTGGTCTAAGTTTTGAATTAAAAAAACATCAAGCCTGAAACAAATGAATGTGAAGAATAACAAGACAAGCTATGTGGGTTGTAAAGACAACACAGATCCAGACAAGATTTGCAGAATCAAAGATATGCCAAGTAGCCAAGGGCTACTGTCTACAGAAGGAGGAAGCCATCAGATTATGGAAAAAAAATTGTAGGCTAAATGCATTAAAAATGGTAGCCCTAGAAACCACATGGGAAATGATTCAGGTATCATAACTCAGGAATCATTTGGAGACTGGCGAATGATAATAGCAAATGCCTTCAGCTTTCTTTATCTATACTTATCTGAGCTCTGCTGCTTCATTCTAAGCTAGAGTTCTCGGCTGCCAGTTCACCCTTTCTGCTCCCAGGACATCTGATATAGAATTCAAAGCCTTCACCAACAGTTCAAATTGCAGTTGGAAGCTTTTATGATTCTAAACTCTGCCATAGGGCCAAGATCACTAGAACCTGAAAAAACTGCTTTTAGGGTCTACATGTTATATGAATCTGTCAAGTTTCTCAAATTCCCTTTATATTATCTGTGAAGCAGGACTTGTGACAGATACAGTGCCCAACGTAATAAATATTTTTGAATGGACAATTTCATAAATGATTTAATAAGGCTCTGTGTAAAGAAAATAGCACAATGCCTCCTGCTTAATAAGTGCTCAATTAATGATAATTGTTAGTTATTATTTTTAATAGCACAATACAGGAATAAAATTGGTATTTTATGACAGTAGAAAATAGCTCACCAGTCTTTAAGTTATAAAAAAATGAAGAAATATTTACATTTATCTGAAAGTAGAAAGGAAGGCCTTATATGGAAATCTGATTTTGTATCCAAAATATACCAGATCGTCTCACTCAATAATTTATGTGGATCTGACTGTAGATGCATGTTCTTCTCTAGTTCTCCCATGAATATCACAAATATAGAGCTAAAACGAAACTGGGGGGTAGATAATCAAGTACAATACCTTCTCATTACACAAGAAGAAATTGAGGCACAAAGGCACTGGATAACTTTCCATAGGTTACACGGCCAGCTAGAGTTTATGTCTAAATAAGCCTGACACATTTTATAGCTGCTTACTAGGCTTGTGTAGTTGATAACATCTTTTACCTTTCAAACATTCCAATCCAATGAAACAGCCATTAGTTCAGTGGTCCTAAAATCAACTGGAAATATCTCTGACCTATGCTTTGATGAATACGACCTAAAGCATTTTCAAAGAGATTCTGTGTGATTATGTTCATAGAGATTATTTTGGATGCGTAAGACAATCTCTCAAAGATAAGGAGACTGTTTTGTTCATTTGGCTGACAAGAAGTGATTTTAAATTTCATAACAAGCAATTTAAAAGGAATATTTTAAATTCAAAGACTTTTCAATAAGAGTTCGGTGATATGTGAATGAAGAGAGAAACTGTGAATAGATGACACGTAGGATAAAGAAAATCACTTGAAAGAATAATTTTACTCTTTTGCAAACACTATTTTGTTAATGTTTTTAATATGAAAATCACTGAAATGTCTGTCATTTTAATGGTCTACATTGACAACTCAAAGTCATATCTTGCTAATATTTTTATTTATATTTCTATCAACCCCCACCACCAAGTCTGTAATTTGCATTTTTCCTGACTTTGTTACCAAGATGTAATATAGCTCAATGGCTACAGTCTTGGTTGTAGTATATAGAAAAAACATAGGTTTTAAACGAATGTAATCTGATTCCATTCACCATCATCACTATTTTTGGTGAAACTATAAGCAGGATATGTAAATGCAATTTGGCAGGAATAGTAGAAGAAATTTGGACATAGTGAGTCAGAAAAGGCTACACTGGAAGAAGTCAGAATGCAGTGGAAACCAGAAGAGCAGAAACGAGGAGAGAGAGATGGCCATGTTACAGGAGGCAATGATGCAAGTCAAGGAACCCCTAGATTGCTGCAAGCCAGTGCCAGAGTGTTATAGTCTTCAAGAGAAACGATTGCCTTGCTGATGTCTTGATTTTGGACTTAGAGACTTTCAAACAATGAGCTAATAAATTCCTGTTAAGCCAACCCATTTGAGATATATCATGGCAGCTTGACAAACTAAGATACTGTCCTCTATGTATAATGAAGCGATGTGACAATACCGCAGTAATGGAATGGAGACATTTTCAACTGATTCTTCCTGTCCAATGTGGACAGTGCTGTCTATTTTTCTTGTGCATGTTGTGTTTCCTACAATTTCATGCAAAAAAATAGCAATTTGCCTATGTGAAAGTTCTCCTAATATCAGTTTGGCCTGTCAGTCAAAATTTAACCAGCTTCCCATCACAGATGAATCTTTTAGCAGGCAAGTTGGCAAAGCAGATCTATATTTGCAAACTGTTCACATGATTCTACCATCTAGTTGCTTCATGCCAAAATCATAGTATATGAAACACTTCAGCCAAATAATTCTAAAACTGACATTTGTAGGTAATGTAGTCGTTCATACTCCTCAGATTTCCTACAAGTGCCTGGCTAGCACAGATATTTTTAAGAATGTGCTCATAGATTACAGGTTTATGTGTGTATGTCAATATACAAGGAAAAGGAAATATCTTCCTGCACTTCTATATCCTCCATATATCAGTCTTCCAGAATATTCTGGAGACCAGAACACACTTGTTCATTTGAATATACATTGTAAAGCTTAAAACTTGAAGACATATTCTTGCATCAATATACTAGACAAGAAAAAGAAAAGAGACTGAGTCACAGGTAAGTAATTACTTAGACATAACAAAGGAAGAGTAGGGCACTAAAACTAACCAGGAAGGAAATGGACCCTGAAAACCCTTCATCTGTTAATATCTCACCAGTCAGTCTCCCACTGGCTCATGTGGAATGCAGAGAAGTGTGAGAAGAGATACATACATTAGAAGATATGGAAAAATTAGAGTGATTCCAGGATTTTAAAATCTTTCACAAACTGAGGTTTCAGAGTATTAAGTTGTTCAGAGACAGATGATGAATTTGGTTTAGATACATTTTGTTTGAAGAAACACTTTGACTTGTAGATGGGCATTTCTAGCAGCAATTGGCAAAGCGGATCTATATTTGCAAACTGTTCATATGGTTCTACCATCTAGTTGCTTCATGCCAAAATCACAGTATATGAAATACTTCAGCCAAATAATGTTAAAACTGGCATTTCTATGTAATGCATTCAATGATACTTCTCAGATTTCCTTACAAGTGCCTGACTAGCATAGATATTTTTAAGAATGTGCTCATAGATTACAGGTTTATATGGTCAGAAGCAAAATCTCCTGAAACAAGATAGTAAATTTCTAAGGCAAAGAAAACAGATGGTGAAGGCTTCTGAAGGCCATTTTAGAGAAACATTAATTTCTTTCCAGATATGCAAGCAAATGGAAAATGCACAAGAAATTTTCCCAAATGCTCATTGTAAAAATGTAAAGTGTAAAACATATTGTATTCAACTAATGTGTCTTTTTGTTACTTTTCATATATAATTAATCAAACCAATGTTTAATATCACATTTATAATTAACCTAAAAGTGATTAAAAATGTACACCAATTTTAAGGAAAGACAATATGAAGGTGGAGGCATTATTTTGGAGCTTCCAGACACTGTCACTCCAGTAAAAAAAGGAGAAAAAAATTATTTTTTAATCACATATATTAATTTCATGTTTTTAATAGATTTTTAAATTTTTAAATGAATAAATTGATGCTTTTTCTGTTACTGTAATCCATGCAGTCTTAAATTTTGTTATTTTCTAAGTATTAGTTTGAAGATGTGTTAGTTTATTCAATTTTGAATACTCAGTATATCAGAATATACACAAAAAAACATTATATCGATTATCTCATGAAATCCTCACAAACACCCAATATTGTAAATTATCATAATTATTCCTAATTAAAAATAAAGTGAGAATCCAAGTTCTAGATTCCAGTGATTATGGGATAGCTTGGATGGGCTGAATCATCTACATAAAACATGTACAGAATCCAAGCAACAATAAAAAATAAAACACTGGAATGTCACTGAAAGCACAGAGAATCTGGAAGAGAATCTGCCTTGGAAAACAAAAGTGCAACCTGTGTGATTTGTAACTCTGCAGTCTATTGCGAAGAAGACTCTACAATCCTCAAAATGTGAAGGACAGAAAGCCACAATCTTTCTGGCTTGAGGTGTCAAATAACAGAATTCAGGGCTGATAAAACAGTGCATGTGTGTGGAGTGGGGCGGGTATTGGAGTAGCAGAGGAAGAAATCTTCAATATCTGTGTATAATGTTAGGGAAAGAAATATTTTATGCAGCTTCCTGCTTCCAGTAAAGAAGTCAGAGTTTGAAATTTGATTCTAGCCATGTTAAGGATGTCTACTATAATCCCTAGAGCAACCACAGGAAAAATAATGCTAAATTATGGCTAAGAGCTCATAGAGGAATAAAAAATGAAATATTAAAATAGACTCACTTAACCTACCTATCCCCTCATAAAATAGGCAAGTAATGAAGGACAAAAGAACAAAGAATAGAAACAATAACAATGACAATAATAATTACATTATATGTAAATGAACTAAATACTCAAAATAATAGATTGTCAGACTGAAATAATGGTAAGCCACAATCATATGCAGCTAACGAAAATACATGTTGAGTGGCAGAATTCTTGCCTTCCATGAGGGAGACCCGGGTTCAATTCCCGAATCATGCACCCAAAAATAAACAAAGGAACAAACAAACAAACATACATGTTGAATAAAAACATAAGTAATTTGAGTAATGTAAGAAAAAGACATATCATGCAAACAGTAGTTACAAAAGGGCAAAAGTGGATAAACCAATGCAAGCCAAATTACACTGTAAGATAAAATATTACCAGAGATAAAGTGGGATGTAAAGATAAAATACACAACCCAACGGGTAGAGATAACATTGTACATTTGTTTGAACCTAATTACAGAGTTTTAAATTTCAAGAAGCAAAATCAGATAGAAATAAATAAATAAGTGCAAAGTCATATCTGACAATCTTTACCATTTTCCACTAATAGAATGAATCAATATGAAAATAGAGGATTTGAATTTCCAGGTCAATTATATTGTCCTAATTCAGATTAATAGAATATTATGCCCCCAAATTAAAAATGTACCATTTTATCAAGAGAACATTGAATAATTACCATGGTAGGCAATATAATAGGCCATAAAACAAGTGCCTATTAATCTAAGAAGAGTTCGCTTATTTCCTGATCACAACAGAAGTAAATTAGAAATGAATAACAAAAAGATATTTAGAAAAGACCAATATTCAATTAAATACTTCAAAGTAATATGCAGGTCAAAGAAAAATCAAACAGGAAATTAGAAATGTTTCTTCTAATTTAAAAAACCTTCCAGTTTTACAGTTTTTGCATAAAAAATTTTATTAAGACATGCAATTTGTTAAGGGATATCTATAAAAAAACCCCAGCTAATATCATACTTCATAGCAAAAGACTGGATATTTGCATCCAAGACCAGAAAAAAGAAGTATTTATTTTGAAATGGGACAAGACATTGTCTTTAGCAGAACTATACATTAAAATAGCGTTATAGACATATTTATAGCTTTAAAGGAAAACCTCTTGAAAGAATGAAAAGAAAATATGTAAATATGTAATCAAAGAACAAGCAGGGAGGAAATATCAAGAGAACAATGGAAACTATGAAAAAAACTTTTAAAGATGAAAATTATAATAGCTAAATACATTTACTACGTATACTCAACAGCATATTGAGAAAATCAGAAGCAATAATATGTGAACTTGAAGACAGATCAGTAGAAATTATACAAACTAAAGAACAGAGAGAAAAAACCTGATTATATGAAGTAAATTAGATTTACTTAACCAGATTATATTAAGTGGCCCAATATTTAAGTAATTTGAATTCCTAGAAAAGAGGAGAGAGAGAAAGAGAGAAAGAAAAAATAATTTTAAAATAATATCTGAAAACTTACTACATTTGGTGAATAATTATATATTATAAAGAAACATTGGAGAAGAGCTACATTTATGGTTTGTGAATTGATATATCAAGTTCAGTGTTTGGAAAACTTAATGACACAAAGACATCAATTTGCCACAATAATCTGTAGGTAGACAATTACGCTAATAAAAGTACCAAAGGGATGTGTATGCATATGTCCAAGAGAGGGCAGGGGGGAAGATTTCTCTGTAGATCTCTCTTTATCTGGCTCAACTCTAAATGCCTACCATAAGGACTTTTAATCAAATTAATGCATTGCTATATACCCAAGGGACAAAGCCACAACTATGTTCTTATTCGATGTCTCAGATGACTCAGTATAGCTACTTTTGAGGTAAGGATGCAATAGGAGCTATGAATGGAGGAAAGCCAGAGGGTCAGATACTTCAAACATTTTGTAAGTCAAGACAGCAAAGGCAAAGCACTGTACAGCGGTGAAGGGAATGGGATGCGGGAGTCACAATGAAATAGGTTCATTCTTGGCTTTTTCATTTGTTGTGTAAACCCAGGCAAGTCATTTAACCTCTGTAAACATTCAAGTTAAATCTACCTAATAGAGTCATTTTAGGTTTCAATGAAATAATTTATGTACTATGCCTGGCACAGACAGACTGCTCAATAAATTACAGTAATGCTGTAAATACTTATGAGCAAAAATTCAGTGTTCCAGCAACCACTTTATCAAAATGTCATTGTTAGCATCTTTAGAAACTAACATACTTATTGTGTTACCTTTAAAGATTTAATTTGATACATAAATCTCAGATTCATTTGTTTTCACTACAGTACAAGATTCCCTTATATGAGTAAACTACAATATAAATAAATCCATGAATGTCCACTGATGCTCCGGTCTGTGAAGTGAGCTGTTTTCCAGTGTCTCTTGCTATAATAAACAATATTGCTGCCAACATCCTCTAGGCTTAGCTCTTCTGTAGAGTAAAGCTCTAGAAAGGTTTATATGTGGATCTTGGTCTTTAAATAAGAATGCCAAATTGTTATCCAGTTTATACAACCACTGTCCAGGGCATAACCATCTCCTTGACCATCATAATATATAGTTAATATAATCATATTTTGTATTTTTTCCAAACCTATGGGTAAAAGTTTTATATCTTTGCAATTTGTATTCTAATTTACCTGATTGCTAATGAGGGTGCACCATTTTTCCTTCACAGTTGTATTGCCTGCCCTGTTTATCTTACGGGCTCTATTTCACTGTCTACAGATTTTTCTTTTTTTTTTCCAATGTTTTCCTTACTCATCAGTAGTCATATTTTTCTGTTTACTGGATACTAGTTATAAGTATCGTAAGAATTTATTCTCAATAGTTTTTTCCTTTTGGCGTCTTTAAGTAAAATTATTAATTTTAAGTTAATAAACTTGGTCACTAAAGACCTTATGTTTTGTGCTTTCCATCCTTTTTTTCTTAAGAAAACATTCTGTGACATTTAGAATAATTAGATACTCCTATTATCTTCTCAAAATATATAGTTCTATCTTTAATATTTCAGTCTTCAAACTCTACCACAGAGGAGGAGAAGAGTAGAAAATGGGAGAAAATTCTGAGTCAGGAGAATGCAGAGAATAAATGAATAGGGTTCTTTTATTCATTTATTCTCTGCGAATAGATGAATTTAGCTGCAAATTTTTAAAAAGCAAGTTTAGCTGCAAATTTTTAAAAAGCACCACTGTGGAGAAAATTACTCCAATTAATTCAACCATCAATGAGACTATCACTATGAACCAACGAGCATGCATGGTGAACAGCCTGACTCTTCAAGAATAGTCTAAAATATGTTTTAAACACTTTAAAGATATGATTCATGTAAAACAATAGGAAAGACTTATCTTCAAATTGATTAATTATTTGAGCATTAAAGCTTAACGCAGTATCTTTAACCCAGATAGCAAGTTGTATCGGGAAAGTGAGACATTGGGTCTTGGGTTACAGTCCCACCACTGCCAAGAGCTATTTCATACCTCTGTCCAAAATATTTGTTGATCTGGGGCTCAGATTAGACTAGGTTTAAAGTCTCTTCCACCTCTAATTTTATACTTCTAAGATAAAATATGTTTTGGGAAATTGTACAGAAATGGAATTCTTCATCCAAAGCTTGTCAGATAAATAAGGAATTAATGTCATGGACAATTAGATAATGGGTATATTGTAAAGAATTGCAAGTGTATACACAATTTAAAAATGTCACAAATCACCCATAAAATTTTGCAGGATTCTGAATTAACAGTTTGCTATCCAGCCCAGGAGAAGGAAGTAAAAATAGACTTCTTCAACCTTGACTGTTTTGTAACATTACATCTTAGCCCCAAGGTTATTATGATTCTTATCTATCTATCTATTTACTTATTTATCTGCTGTTTTCATTGTAAGTAGGGGGCAGTTGCATACCCTCCATACTCATTTACAGAAAAGATTAAAACTATAAATCATCGCAACTCATAAGCTGACTACTTGGAGCTAAACATCCAGCCCAGCACCAGGACTGATAGAGATTTATGAGGCTCAGACAGCTCCTCTCACACAACTTCAAAGAAATAAAAGGAAAGGAAAAGGTTTCCAATTAACTCAGTGTCCACCGACAATCCTTATATAAACGTATGGGACAGGCTGCCTGAAGTACAAAACCTCTGGGATTGGAAGGAGGTGGCATGAGAAAGAGTCCGTGTGTACTAACCCTTGTCTCTTCTGTGTGTTAAAATCTCAGTTAATTGAAGATACCTACTTTCCTGAAACCTTGTCCAGCCATCAATAATCCATACTAATTTCCTACTCTCCTAATTTCTAACAGGTACTATGATTCATATTCAGGTATATAAGCCTGGTGTCACCGTCAAATCATGTATTTGTTAAATAGCATTTTAAGCTCTTTGGAAAGAACTATATTTTTTACTTTATTGTATGGCATTCAACATCTTGTTGTCCTCCATTTTCTAGTCTTGCAGAGTTTTGCAGAAATGAGCTAGTCCATTTATCCCTGAATTTAAAGTTAAACTACGTTTTTCTTACAGTTAGGTGTGAGCATATGACTGAATTTTGCCAGTGGAATATGGCAAGAAGTGACTCAGCATAGTATCTTCATCATACTGCCTCTAATTGATACTACAATTAGATACTACAATTTTTCCTCCTTCCTAGTCCTTGGATAAGTTTTCTTTGATAGCTCTCTGTCTCCCCTTCTCCATTTTCCCCTTACTTTGTCTTTCCCTCTATGTCAGCATTATCTGAAACAAGCACTGTGAGATTTTAAAATGTCTTTATACATTGGGTTTCTAACTGAGAACATGTATAGTCAGGGAACCCAATGGTTGAATCATCCTCTAAGGATATGGGAGATTTTGATGAAGAATGATTGGCCAAAAGAGTCATCATCCCCAGTTTGGTGCCATTATGCACAAGTCATAATATGTTTTATTAAATGAGCACAAGAGCTGGAAAGAGTCCATTTTGATGGCCTTCATGTCGTCTGGAAAATCTCTGACTCTTGTATTTCCCAACAGGCCTTTCTCAGTGTTCACACTTTCTAAGCTTTCCTTGTGCAATTTCACCTACTCATAGGGCTTTCAAATTTGTATCTGTACATCAGACCACTCTCCTTTGATATACTACATTGCATACCAGGAATACTCAGTCATATGCTATCTTGACATCAGAAACTCACAGTCCTCAAAATGGAGCTCATTGTCCTTCCCTGAAACTATGACCTATTTATTTTTCAACCTTATGTAAGGGTATTGTATATATATTTCAAGACATTAATCGGAGATTTACCCTATATTTCTTTCTATTCCTTACCTCCCACATATCTAGTTAGTGATCAACTAAAGTCAAGTTTATTTCCTTAACATCTATTTTAACTATGACTTCTTTTACAACTCTATTACTTTTACCCTAAATGAGGAAATCAGCCTCTCTTCCTTGGTTATGGTTATGGCTTCTAAAATATCTACATTAAGCACAGAAAAATTAGAAATACATCTGATACATTTACCTCCAACTACTATAATTATCCTTTTATAGTGCAAATCCAACTGTCTCCCCAGTTTTAAACCATTCACTCAATAGTTTTCCATTGCCTGCAGCAGTGGTTTGCAAAATTTTCTTAAATAGAAAATTCTTTTCAAAATAATGTTAGAAAGCACCTAAAAAATTAATGGATAAAAAGCTTTCAAAGATAAGGAAGTATATATAGTGAAATTTAGGTTTCAAAACACCCAAAATCCACATTTTTAATTTAAACTTGTTTAGCAAAAAGAGATTAAAGCAGTCTCCACAGAAGTTATCAGCACTTATTTAATTTATACAAAACAAAAAGACAGAAAAAGAGAGAAAAAGAACTAAGTTGACTTACATTCAATACATACTAAAATATGAAGTAAGTATAAATTAGGAATCATTACTGTTTAAAATATTTTATATTCCACAATTGTCTAAAACACATTTTGCAAACCTGCGTGCTTATGCCATCATAGAGTTTTCCATTCCAACATGGAAAAGCAAGACTCAATGTAATAATACTTTGATGACAGAAAAGTTATAAATTTACATCAGATATTAGGAAAACAGAACAGCATTTGTGGTGGTGATAGAGTACATCTATCATAAACTGAAAACTTTGCCACAACCTGATCAATCACGTTCTTTATTGACCAACCTGAGTTGAAAATATTCTGCATCTTTTAGCATTGTTAGGAAAAGAGGGAAGAAACGTATGGCCATGTATCTGAATAAACAAAGTACTTTAAAGGTCCAAGTTACTTGTTTTGTAGTTTCCCAAGTACTAAAGACGATTACCTTCTATGCTGGTTTGAAAAGATGTATGGACTCTAGAAAAGCCATGCTTTAATCAAAATCCCATTTCATAAAGGTAGAATAACCCCTATTCAATACTGTGTGTTTGAAACTGTAATCAGATCATCTTGTTGAAGATGTGATTTAATCAAGAGCAGTTGTTAAACTGGTTTACATGACAACATGTCTCCACCCATTTGGGTGGGTCTTGATTAGTTTCTGGGGTCCTATATAAGAGGAAACATTTTGGAGAATGAGAGCTTCAGAGAGAGCAGAGAAGAATGACATAGCCATGAGAAGCAGAGTTCACAAACCTGCAACCTTTGGAGATGAAGAAGGAAAATGCCTCTCCGGGGAGTTTCATCACACAGGAAGCCAGGAGAGAAAGCTAGAAGATGATGCCATGTTCGCCATGTGCCCTTCCAGCTGAGAGAGAAACCCTGACTCTGTTTGCCATGTGCCCTTCCACTTGAGAGGGAAACCCTGAACTTCATCGGCCTTCTTGAACCAAGGTATCTTTCCCTGGATACCTTTGGTTGGATATTTCTATAGACTTGTTGTAATTGGAACAGTATCTCGGCCTTAGAATTATAAACTAGCAATTCATTAAATTCCCCTTTTTAAAAGCCATTCTGTTTCTGGTATATTGCATTCCGGCAGCTAGTAAACTAGAATACCTTCTAAATGATAATTTCATATTTCTGATTTTTTTCTCTAAGAACAGGTATAAAATTTTCCCTTTTCAGAAAGGCACATATATGTGTGTGTGTGTGTGTGTGTGTGTGTGTGTGTATGTGCGTGTGTATAAATTGTTTTTATAATGCTTATAGTACTCTATGGGATTCTTCCACAGAGAAGGCTTTGAAAATCACTAGCCTTCTAAATAAATTACCATGCCATGCAAGGCCTTCCGTTATCTGGCCAGAATCAACACTTCCAGCTTCAACATGCTCTGCATTTTCGTCCCTAACTCTAAGCAGCCAGAACTACCTGACTCTACCATGTTGCTGTTCATGATGACAATGATTGTGGAATCTCTTTCTCTTTGATTACTCATATTCCTCTACTGTAATAATCTCCTTCTATCCATCATCAGCCAGAACACAGCCTACTCAATGATCACCTCTATGATGGCTCATCTGTCATTTACCTTGCAGAATTAAGTACTTCTCCACTATATCAAACATACACACACACCCACAAATCTATCATCTTTCTTTCCTGTAGCTATTTGTGCTTACATATCTAACTGCTGCCCCTAATCTGATCTCTGTGTTATCAGGATTGAATCATTCAAATATCCTCAATACAAGGTTATTCGCTTGATTTGCGGTGAACATCAGCTGTTTGTCTTCTCAAATTCCTTTGTTGTTGTTTTTAATAACAGAAGCCCTCATTCCATGAGGAAATTTTCCTTTCGGTCTATATAGTGGTGTCCTATTTGGAAGGAGAGGGTTTCTATGAATGAGGCAAGATGAAATGGAGCATTCTATTAGTGTGCCTTAGTGACATGTCAAGCCACCAGAATTCTGAGATGATTTCTGCCAGCCACCTAATAATATGTTTGTTTTTTGGATGTTGCTAGCCTGGTAATATTTGAGTTTGAGATTGAAATCAGCAATCTTGAATACCATTCAGCCACAGCTTTTCTGGAAGGTGGAGGAAAACAGGACCTTTATACCATCAGTTGAGCCTTGTATTTATGGTCACAAAAGAGCAAGGAGAAACAAGAGATGCATTAAATGGATCACCAAGTTTTATGCATGTCCCTCCCTTCCTGCATTGTGTCACAGCAACAACTCTCCTGGTAATCAAGCTCAAAAACCCAGCCTATATACCAGCTTCTTGTACAGGCATTCCTCAATATATTTAGCTTTATGGTGTTTTGAAGATATTGCATTTGTTACAAATTGAAGGTTCCACTTAGTCTATCGGCACCATTTTTTCCACATCAGGCGTTCACTTTGTGTCCCTGTGTCACATTTTGGTAATTCGCACATTCTTCATTATTTTTCATCTTTATGGTGATCTGTGATCAGCGACCTTTGATGTTACTATTGTAATTGTTTTGGGACACCAGGAACTATGCCTATATAAGATGCGGACTTACTCGATTAATGTTGTGTGTGTTCTCTAACTGCTCAACCGACTGGCTGTTTCCCTCCTCTCTCTGCACCACTCCTTGTCTACTTAATTCATTACTGCTCATTGTGTAAGGAAAACTGACCCTTTTCCATTAAACCAGTGTAAACCAAATTTTCTGTTAATTTCAGCTGAATGCATTGCTAACTAATAAACTAGAAATCATGTTTTGAGTTTTAGTCTTTGGTTTCATTTTGTTTTCAGTTTCAGACTGTCTTTTTTGGGGTGTGAGACGGTGCCTCTTTTTTTCTTTTTCTTTGTTATTGAAGTTTCATCTGTCTACACTAGCAACTCTATTACACTGAATTTATATTTTTAGTTGATTTACTCCTTCTCCCTCTGCATGCTGAATTCTTTTGATGGGTGTGAATTTCTTGATTGATTTATTGGGGACCAGGTTAATCGGTAGAAGCTCCGTAAGGTCTGGGCTCCTACTGCAGTCCCTGTTACCTGTTTTCCAGGCTCCTTGTATCCTCATTCCTTAAGGGACGGTGAGACTCAATGTGCTCATTCAGTTCCTTCTTTTGTTTTGAGAGCCAGGGTGACCTGGCAAAGTCATGAAAGTCTATGATGAATTCTGACGCTTTGCAAGTTCACAAATTTTTGTACTCCAATTGCATTTCATGATTTGCTGCTACAATGATAATTTTCTACCTCTTACCTGGCCCACACAATTGAAAACCCACAACAGTTATTTTTATTTTGTATTTTTTTTACTAAGAGTCCAACAAAGCCTTATATAAACCTCATATAAACTCTACTTGCCTGTGGTTGTCAGCAACCCCTATGGGTATGGAAAGATAAATAAATTTGAGATAGTACAGAAAAGAAGTAAGACACTATCTATCTGTTTTTGTTTTTTGAGTATTTTTAGAATCGGTTTTTCAAATTTATATAATATCCATCTTATTTTCCTTCTTGCAATTTGTTTGCCTTTATACCAATTACCAAATGCTTCATATACTGCGGAGGACATTTTTGCTTCTTGAGTATTCTGCTTAGTATTTATTTAAGCTATTTTTCATTAAAAATAAAAACTTTTATTTATTAAATAACTTGGCGTAATCTGCTACAATAGGGTTATTCATTTTTTAACACCATCCTACTCTATAGTTATTTTACATTTTGTTCTTATAATGTTGGGATACTTCAGTATAAACATTAATAATAACTCCTAGTTCATCAACAGAGTAATTTTCACATTTTAGAATTAGTGGTTCTTTTTTGACCAAGTAGGGAATAATTTTCCTCCAAAATATCGCATGTGTACTTACAATGAAGGGATAGCCTCTGTAAAAACTGAATGATACACACTAATTCTAAAATTAATATATTTATACTATATTGTAAAAATCTGCATATTTTAATATATCGTAATCTGTGCAATCTCCTATAATCAATTTCTTTTTTTCATTAGCTTTTACTTTATGTGTTTTGACAGTACATTATTCAATAATCAAGGATTTAATACCTTTTGGTTTGCACCACTGAGAGCCAATTTTAGAATTATAAAATGACCTATTCATCTTGGTTAATACACTTTGCATTAAATTCTCCCTTGATATTAGCATTTCAAGCTCATTTGCTTTTTGTTTGTTCATGCCTGATAAACTTTATCCATCTTTTATTTGAAATCTTTTTATGTTATTTTCTTTAGGTGCTTAAACATTTGATTTGTTTTTTTTGCAATCCTTCCTAAGAATATTCTCTTCCTAATAACACAGTAGTTTAAAGCTATTTCCTTTACTGTTATCACCATTATGGGTAGCCTTAATTCTGTCATTTTGTTTTATGTTCTCAGTTTTACTTTTTATGTTTCTTTTTTGTTGCTTTTGTTTCTTGTCATTTGCCATCTAAAATATATGTGCTTGCTTTTTATCTTCTTTAGTAATGTGTAATTTTACTAGTGGCTTATTTTAGGGAAAATATTTGACCTACTTTCTTGATATAAAAATCAAGACCAATAATTAGTTTTTATTTTATTGCTTCAAGGCCAACTTACATTGTCTTTTTGAAATGAATTTCTATTTATGGAATGATCTTTCTTAGTAGCATTATCTGTTTTTCCCCAAATGTGTGTATTAGTGATACATTGTCTGAAACTTTTCATATTTGAAAGTATCTATTATTGTCACATACAAAAGAAATTTTAGTTCTCTATAACTAAAAATTCTATACAGAATTTTAGAGATACATTTTTACCAAAACTCACTAGAAATTGCTTTATTTCTCTTGATGCTTAACACTGGAAAAACGTTGCAATTTTATTTATTCTAAGTATATATGTATTCTTTCTGCCTATCTTGTTACATGCCTTCTCTTTATTCTTGATAAAATTGTAAAGCATGTCTAAACGTTCTTTGCTTTATACCTGTTTTAGTTTGTAAGCTGCCAGAATTCAATAGACCAGAAATGGAATGGCTTTTAAAAAGGGGAATTTATTAAGTTGCAAGTTTGCATGTTCTAAGGCCATGAAAATGTCCAAATTAAAGCAAGGCTATAGAAATGTCTGATCTAAGGCATCCAGGGAAAGATACCTTGTTTCAAGGTTAATGACATTCAGGGTTTCTCTCTCAACTGGAAAGGCGCATGGCCAACATGGTGAGGCTGCTAGCTTTCTCTCCAGGCTTCTTGTTTCATGAAGCTCCCCCAGGGGTGTTTTCCTTCTTCATCTCCAAACGTCTCTAGCTGCATGGGTTCTAAAGCTTTATCCAAAATGGTTCCCTCTTAAAGGGCTCCAGTAAGCAACCCTACCTTGAATGGGTGAAGACACATCTTCATGGAAACCAACTAATCAAGTTACCACACACAATTGGATGGGTCACATCTCCATGGGAACCATCAAAAAGCTTCCACCCAGCAATATTAAATGAGGATTAAAGAACTTGGTTTTCTGGGGTTCAAAACAGATTCAAACCGGTATAGTGCCTTTTACTTAAAATATGATAAGCCCTTTTATTTATAAATAAATCTCTCTTCTCAGTGTTGTTTGGGTTTTATTTCATATCATGCCTTTAATGTTTACTTCTGACCCATTTGTCTACTTATGTTTTCTTGAGTATATTTTGTTCAGTTTTTTGAGGTATAATATATATAGTATATATATAGATCAATTTTAATTCAATTGATTTTGGCAAACTTATATAGCTGTGTAGCCCAACTACATCAAAATACAGAAAAATAGTACACATTTTGTTTAATACTGAACCTTTGCTTTGTTTCAGTCATATCACGCTATCTGTTATGAAACTTTTATTTTCATTATGGCATAATTTCCAATGTTTTCCCTATAAAGTTTTCTGCAGATTATCTATTCCCCATTTCCCCCAATATGGATTGTAATTCCATGGAATGTATTTCATTTTCTTGTAGTCTTTTCTCAAAAACATTTTTTCTCAAGACTTTTCTCCTTCCTTTTTCAGATTGAGCCTTTGTCATTTTCTTACACACTAGCCTCTATTTATTAAACATTCCTTACAGTAATTGCTTTATCTTTGCTGAGAAGATATTTTCTAAAATTTTCTTTGCTCTTTGTTCTCAATATTTTTCAGAGGTAGCTTTATGGGTCCCTTTATCTTGGGTTGCATAAATGTTATGCCTTCCCTCCTCCTACCAATTGTTGTTCTTTTTTGCTTATTCTATTTTATTTTCATCTTTGAATAACAACAGATGTATCTGGACATGTTGCTCACCAGTGGGCAGGATGCTTTATTTTTCTCTTTAGCCTCATTGTGCACTTGGCTGCTGATAGATTTAGTTAGAGTTCTGCCTGATAACACTATGTAATTCTTTTACCAGGAGTGTGAAATTCTGTTGTCTTATTCCTAGTTCTCACCGGTGGAAAATGATTGGAATATGGTTAATTCTTGATTAAGAATTCCTGTTTAGACAGAAAGTTACAATTTCTGAATCAATATGTGAAAAAGGAATGACAAGGCTCAGAGGGATTCTAATACCAGAAGAAAAAAAAAAACATTGTGCAGAAGTGGGGGGAGGAAATTACTACCTAATTGTCTGTTGACATAGCTTTTGATCCCAAACTGGGAAAGATAGAGGGGGTAGGTGAGTAAAATATTTCTAAATTTGTGCCTACCTACTAGAGTGTCAGGCACATGGCATGTGTCAATCCATTGCTATCGCTATGATCTTTGGTTCAGTTCTATAATCAACTAAGCTTAAGCTTTGGGTGTTGTTGTGAAATACTCTCTTCCCTCACCTCCACCATTGGAGGTACTTGCAAGTATTTTAATTAAGATGGGGGATAAAGGCAATGTTAAAGGTCATCTTGAACTTAAACTCCAGGACATGGATTATGATGCCATTATTTCCTTTATTGCCAGCTGCTACTAATTCCTTGTCTCTGTTCATTCTCTAAGCATCTGCCATCATGACAGCATCTCTCTAGGTGTGTTTTTTCTACTACTCTATTCCCAAATCGAATCCCCATTCAAGTATAACTGTTTCTCATGAAAGCCAACTGCTTCCTATCACACTGTAGCCTAAAGGTGTTCTTTTTCTTTGCTGAGCATTCTGCGTGGGGAAGGCTCCACCATCTGCTAAGCCCTATCAGGGACAAATGTAGAGACCATTAGCTGCCCTACTGCTGGGATGCTGTTCTATTTCAGGTGAGCTTGTGGAGTTTGAGGCTGAAGCCTTCTTTGAAGGGTGGATGAATGTGGATAGCAGGGGCTATTTTTCACTCAGATACCAGCACAGAGGAATGAGAGGAAGAATTAGGAGAAGGATGGTGGTGGGATTGGGTGTCACTCTGAGGGCTTAGAGAAAGCCCTTTTTTTCATTATTTGAATGGCTGAGATCCTTGCTTAATGACAACTCCATCCATAATACTAAAAAAACAAGTGATAATGGAGATAGAATCTATATCATAAAAAGTTTTTTGTGTACTCTAAGGGAAAGTCAGATATAACTATGCTACCTTACAGGAGGGACTAGTTTGTACGGGAGCATGTGTGTGTGTGTGTGCACGCATGTGTGCATGCGGTAAGTGCATGTGCATGTGGTGTCTAAGTTTTCAAATGTTTAAATGGATCATGAGTTACAAGACTGTGGAACAATTAGTCTATTGCCTAGCATGGTTCTGATTTGTTATTTTGTCTTTTTATAATATTGAATAGCAATAACCTCTTCCCTTAGTGCATTATATGTGTATACTAGTGTATGTGATTTTATAAGAAGAATCAATTGGATTGGTCAATGACTGGCAGAGATAGAAATGGAAAAACTACAAAGGGTAGAAACTGATAGATCACCATGAGTGGTGATCAGAAATGGGGAAATATAACAGTCACAGTTGGTCATCAGGTTTCTGACTTGGGTTTCTGAAAGGATAGGGACACCATTGAATACCATATAATGAGTCCATAAAGAAAGCAGGTTTAGGGAAAATGACAAAGTAATGGTTATCATGTATAATTATCTTAATAATTACTTAAGTAGAAGCTCTCAACCTCCACTTAAAAATTCCACCAGAATACTTACTCTCTCTGTAAGGGATATTAACAGATGCTGACATTTCACTGAATGTGTATAGCTAGAATATTACTCTCCAGGCCGCCCCTATATATTTCTCACCTGGTAAGCCAAATAAGCAGTTTCAGGTGAGAATAAGTTGCATTTATTGCTGTGATGGTCAGGTTCATGTGTCAACTTGGCCAAGTGATGGTGCCTGGTTGTCTGGTCAAGCAAGCACTGGCCTAACTATTACTATGAGGACATTTCTTGGGCTTAAATCATCAGTCAATGCTGACATCTATGGCTGATTACATCTATGATCAGCTATGCTGATTACATCTATGATCAACTAAGGGAGCTTCTTCTACTAGGAGACACAACTAATCCGATCAGTTGAATGCTTTTAAGGGAGGGGTCATGAATTCAGAAGTCAGAAGAGAGTACTTTCATCTCTATTTCAGCCACCAAGCATCTCCTGGATAATTCCTTGAAAACCTTCATGGAAGTTGCCAGTTTGAAGCCTGCCCCATGGACTTTGGACTTGAGCATCCACACAGGTGCGTGAAACACTTTTCATAAAATCTTATGCTATTTCCAGATATCTCCTGTTGTTCCTGTTTCCCTAGGGAACCTGACTACTATAGTTGTCAAAATATTCCTGCCACTTAGACTCACTATAATTACATTCAAATGAGTGCATAAACAGAGATATTGTTTCTATGCAAATAGATGCTTTAAAGTGGCTAAACAGATATAATCTACTAAAACTGCTGTGGAGTAAATAGTGAGAAAATTCTATAAAGATATAGAAAATTTTGAATAATATGCACTTATATATTTTAAATTAAAATATTTGTGTTTTGTATCATATTACATGATTCCTCATTCATCTATTCTTTTCAATTAATGGGCCAAGTATTGTCCTTGATTGCACTGGATAAGAGGCCTTAAAATGTAATTAATCAACTCTCCTTGAGGAAGTTGCTACCTAGAGTCTTTATGCCTCAGAAGAGATTTAGTCTCTCTTTGGCAGCTCCACATTTGTTATTCATGTGGAGAAGGTCCATGACCCAAGAACTGTCTTTCTGTGAGTCACACTCACTATGGGAAATGTTTGCAAAAAGAAATCTGTATCCCTATCCACACCTGTTTGATCACAGCACTCTGTGATGTTGTTTTCAACAGCTTTGGGAACAAGATAACACGAAATAACATTAAAATCTAAAACATCTCTCTGAATCACATCAGTGTTGAAATTGGCCAACAATATTGAAAGCTGTTGGTTAATTGTCATCTGTGGAAAGAAATCTAACTTAATTTGAGCTATTTTTTAATGCTAAATCTGCCATATTGAAATGAATATTTTCCTCCTCAAAAACATTTCACTAATTATCAGCTTGGCTAATAAAATTCTGGAACTAAAGAAGAAAAATTCAAAGTATTGCTTGTAGTGTTTGGACATAGAATTAAAATTTGGCTGATCATTTTTCTTGGAAAATATATTATTCCTTTCTAAACCACCTAAGAAATTTGAGGAACCGAATAAGTTTTTTTGTAAAAATCTCTGCTTCGAATTGTAAAAGAGATAAATGAAAGATATTATCAATAATAGTAGGAAAAGAATATCTGAGAGTTTGAAGGAACTTTTTGTTTTATTTTTTGATGTGGATTTACATAGTTTTGATTAATGACATAAAGACATATGCATTTCATTTTCATGAATATAAAGTCAAATCAGATTTCTCTTGCCCCTTCCTATGTTCCTCCTAGTAGAGCAAATAATCTCATTTCTTCACCATAGGCTAATTTTGCATATTTTTGAATTTTATATCATGGTGACCATACAGAATGGATATTTCTGTGTCCTATTTCTTTTACTCAGCATATTTTAAAATTTTATCCATTTTTTAGCACTTATCAAAAGTTTGTTCCTTTTTATTGATATATATGCCACCATTTTAAGCACATATCACCAACAATTTCTCCCTTTTCCTGTTGATGGACATTTGGATGGTTCATATTTTCAGCTAGTATGAATAAAGCTGTTATAAACCTTATTCACATGGGTTCTTCAGTACATTGTGTTTTTCTTTCTCTTGGTTATGTGCTTAGAGGAAGAACTGCTAGACCATAGAGCAGATATATGTTTAATTTTTAAGAAACTAACAATCAGCTTTATAAAGTGGTTTGCACCATTTGTGGTAGTCAGAATAATTGTTCCCCAAAGATGTCAATAACCCTACTCCCCAGAACCTGTGAATGTATACCTTAGATGGCAAATGGTGCTTTGCAGATGTGATTGAGGTTAAGGCCCTTGCATTGGGGAAATTATCCTGAATTACCCGGCTGTGTACAATCTAATTACAAAAGTCCTTAAATGTGGAAGTGGTAATCAGAAAAGAGAGAAAGAGGAAAACAGCCAGAAGGTAAGGAATGCTGGGGACATCTAGAAGAAGGGAATGACCTTCAGCTGACAGCCAACAAAGAAATGGAAACCTCAGTCCTACAACCACAAGGTGGCAAATGTTGCCAAAACCTGAATAAGAAATGAAACAGATTATCTTCTAGAGAGGAGAAATGAGGCCCTGTTGATACATTGATTTTAGCTGTGTGAGATCCACATCAGACTTTCAACCTACAGGACTATAAGATAAAGTTGTGTTGTTTTGAGCCATTAAGTTTGTAGCAATATATTATGGATGCAAGAGAAATCTAATACACAATGTTTTTTACTCTCACCAGTGATATATGAAAGGTCCCGTTGCTTCACATTCCCTTCACCATTGGGTAATATTCTATTTAATTTTAGCTATTATAGTAGATATGCAGTGGTGACTCATTTTAATTTGTATTTTTATTTTCTTGGTATCTTATAATGTTAATATTTTCACATTTATTATACATTTGTTTATTTTTTTCTGTGAGGTGTCTGTTCAAAGTATTTTCCTATTCTTATTGGATTGTTTGTGTTTTTATTTTCAAGTTGTAGGAGCTCTCTGTATTTTATGGATACAAGGTCTTTAATAGTATAAGTTTTGAAAACATTTTTTCCAGGTTATGGATTGTCTTTTTGTTTTTATAATTGAATCATTAGAAAAGTACAAGATTTTTAAATACTATAAAGTCAAATTTATTGATTTTTCTTTTGTCTAATAGTTTCATTTTTACCTAAGGAATCTTTGTTTTCCTCACGAGTGAGAGATCCTTATATACTTTCTTTTAATTTTTTTATTGTTTTATCATTTACATTTAGGTTTATGATCCACTTCAAATTGATTACATGTATATTTAGATAGGGTTCAAGTTACCTTGAACAAAATATGTGCAAGACACCTCTTTGATACCCTATGGATATCCAGATTTTCTACCATCAGTTACTGAAGACATAGTTCTTCTTTGAAGTGCTTTGGCAACCTGGTAGAAAACTCCAAACATAGTTGAGTGAGTTTATACCTAGACCATTCTGCTCTATTAATTTATTTTTCAATGCTTTCAACAGTACTACACAATCTTGGTAGCTGTAACTTTAAATAAGTCTTGAATTCAGATAGTATAACTCCTCCAAACTTTTTTCTTTTATTAAAGATTATTTTGGGTAAACTAGAATCTTTGCCTTTCCAAATAAATTTTCAAATTAGCTTATCATTTTTTACAACAGGCCTGCTGAAATTCTGATTGAGATTGTGCTGAATATACATAATTTTGAGGGAACCTGTCATTTTACCCAGATTGAATATTCTGATTCATGTTAAATGGCATATATCTTTATTTAGAGTTTCTTTACTTGCTCTCAATGATGTTTTACAGTTTTCAAAGAGGTGTCTTGCACATATTTTGTTAAATTTTCTTTACGTATTTGATGTTTTTGTGTTATCATAAAAGGTATTATTTAAAATGGATATTTCTGTATTGATCATGTAAATTATGTCATAGATAAATTCACTTAGTAATTTTGATAGTATTTTTGTACATTCCTTCAAATTTTCTATCTGTAGGATGATTCCAGCAATGAGTAAGGAACAGTTTTGTTTCTTTCTGAAAAGTATACACTTTCTTTTTTAGTATTATTGCTCCAGTTAGGCTCTCCCATACAAGATTAAACAAAAATGTTGGTATTCTCCCATCTTAGGGAGAATGCATTTAGTATTTCATGATGATAATCTCTGGTAATAGACTTAGTATTTTCATAGATACTGTTTACCAGAGTGAGGAATTTTCTTTCTATTCAGGCCTTGCTGAAAGTTTTATTTCATAAATGTGTGTTGTATTTTGCCAAATGACAAATGTGATAAAATAATTTTATATATTTGCTTACTTTAATTCTTAATGTTGTGGATAAAATGTTTTCATATATAAAACTTGTGCTGGTTTGAATCTGTGGTGGGCCCCAGAAAAGCCATGTCCTTTAATCTTCATTCAATATTGCTAGCTGGGAACTTTATGATTATTCCCATGGAGATGTGACTACCCAGATGGGGGTATTAACTTTTGATTAGAGGGAGATGTGATTCCACCTACCCCAGGTAGGTCTTGTTTAGTTTACTGGAATCCTTTAAAAGAGGAAGCATTTGGAGGAAGCTTCAGAATGATAAGAGCCAGAACCCATGCAATGAAAGACCTGAAGATGAAGAAGGAATACACCCCCAAAAGAGCTTCATGAAACAAGGAGCCTGGAGAGCAAGCTAGCAGACATTGCCATGTTTGCCATGTGCCTTTCCGGTTGAGAGAGAAACCCTGAACTTCATCAGCCTTTCTTAAGTGAAGATAAGCTCTTGTTGGTGCCATAAAATGGACATTTTATAGACTTGCTTTAATTAGGACATTTTCTCAGCCATAGAACTGTAAACTAGCAACTTATTAAATTCCCCTTTTTAAAGAGCCATTCCATTTCTTGTATATTACATTCTGGCAGGTGGCAAACTAGAACAAGACCCAACCCTGAATTAGTGGGATAAAGCCCGTTTGCTCATGGTACATTATCCTTTTTAAATATCCATGTATTTGGTTTGTTAATATTATATATTCATAAGATATATTGGATTGTAATTTTTTTTCTTGTAATATCCTTGTCTGGTTTTGGCATCAGGGTAAGTGATTTTATCAAGTGAGTGTTCCTCCTCCTCAATTTATCAAAGAGACTGTATGGTATTGGTATACATGCTTGATGAAATTCATCTGTAAAGCCTTCTGGGCCTGGGGTTATTTTTGTATGAATATATATATATTATATGAATATATAAATATATTTTGTATGAATACATTTAGTTAAAAAGTCATGTTCTTCAATGGATACAGGGATATTTTAATTTTCATTTTTCTTGTATGCATGTTGATAATTAATATCTTTCATGGCAAGTAAACTTGCCCTACAAAAAATATTAGAAAAAACCAAAAATTAAAGAAAATCTGAATTAATGGAGACAAGTTTCATGTTCACACTTGGAAGAGTAAATATTTTAAAGAATGAATTCTTGCCAACTTGATATACAGATTCAACTCAATCCAAATCAAGAAATCTCAGGTAACCATTTTGTGCATATTGACAAAATTCTTTGAAAGCATTTATGGAAATGCAAATGACCTACAAAAGCCACAACAATATTTTAAAAATGCACAGCTTTGGTAGGTTCATACGACTTTATTTCAATATTTACTATGAAGCTCAGTAAATAGCACATTATGGTACTGATAAAAGAATAGATAATAGAAAAGAATAGGGAACCCCAATATAGGCCCCTACAACATAGTCAATTGATTTATGACAAAGGCACTTTGATGGAAGAAGAATAACCTCTTCCACTAATGCTGCAGGAATAACTGAATATCTATATGAAAAAATGTATAGAACTAGTCCTTACACCTTTCATATAGCATTAACTCAAATGGATTTTGGAACTTAAAACAACACAAAATATTTTGAAGAACTATAGCGGAAAATGCATGCCTTTGAGATTGGTGATGAGGTTTATATATGCAAGACCAAAGGCACAATCAATGGAAGAAAGTTAATAAGTTGGGCTTTATTAAAATGAAAAGTTCTGCTCAGTGAAAGGCAAGAGAGAATCAAAAGATAAGCTACAGATTGTGAAAATGCTTGGAAACTTTCTAACCCAGAATGATTTGTACTAAAATGTACAAATAATTCTTAAAATTTAATAAGATGACAACTCAAAAGTAGGAAGTATCAGAATAGACATCCCACCAAAAAAAGACATGCAGATGGCAAATAAAGATATAAAAAGATGTTCAACAGAATTTGACATTATAAAATTGCATTATAACAATGATGAGATACTACAATATACCTATTATAATGGCTAAAAATAATAATAAAACTAATAATACCAATTTCTGAAGAGAATGCAGAGAAACAGGAAGAGTAGTCCATTGTAAGGTAAAGTAACCATGAGGAAGATAGTTTGACAATTTCTTACAATGCTAATATACTCTTACCATGCCATCTAGCAGTTGTGCTCCTAGATATTTACCCCAACAATATGAAAACTTATGTCCATACAAAATCCTGTATTTGAATATTTATAGCATCTCCATTCTTAACTCTAAGAACTGAAAACAACTAACACGTCTTTTAATAATTTAGTAGATGAATAAACTGGTGCATCAATGTAATATTATTTAGCAATAAAAAGAAATAAGCTCTCAAACCACTAATAGACATATATGGATCTTAAAAATACAATTCTAAGTGAAAGAAGTTAATCTGTAAAGGCTGCATTCTCTATGATTGAAACTATATGGCATTCTCATGAAGACAAAACTATAGAGAAAATAAAAAAAATCATTGGTTGCCAGGGGCTCAATGGATTGGTAACGAGGATTGACAATTGAGGATGTTTGGGTGCTGAGACTTTTCTGAATTGTATTGTAATATTGGGTGCATGACATTATGCACTTGACAAAACCCACAAGCTTTACAGCATGAAGGGTGAATGTTGAAGTATGCAAATTTAAAAAATTATGATTTATGATTTTAAGGGATCCCAGGATGGAACACCCAAACAAAGCAATCTAAATGAATTAAAAATATAAGAAACAACATCACTGAAAGGAGAAGGAATAAAAGGCAGTGTCCTAAAGATATTTGGAAATGAATGATATTTGTAAGTAAATATAAAAATACCTGTAAATATGCACTGTACTCTCATTGAAAGAGTTGTTTCCCATGAGGATATGAGTTAATCATTCTGATACCACTAGGTATGCAAACTGGAATTGAACAATTTTAAGTAAATGGATAGTAGATGGTAGGAATCAGATTTCTCACTGTTGGAGTAGGAGATTAAAGTTAAGCAAGGGAAGAAGGCTAGAATATACCATGTGGTAATGGATTACAGTTGGAGTCACTTGAATGAATTCATGTTTACTATAACATATATAGATGGTTACATACATAAATATTTACAGATATGTGAAAATACCTGGGCTAATACATGTATATATATTTTCTTGCTCTGTCACCTGAGAGTGCCTAGAAGCAATAGAATCCCAATAGAATGAGCACATTGAAATCCTGGACCTTACATTCTAAAACCATTTGACATTAAAAGAAACAAGAGTTCCTCCAAGACACGGCTGGTTATAGGACTGAGGCAAAAAATATACAAGAGTCTTGTTCTTGATGAGTCAAGAAGAAGAACGCCTCATGGTAACAAAGTAAGGAAATGCTCAAAAAAAAAGAAAGAAAAAAATTCCCACAATGATTGAGGTATTCAAAGAAACACAGGGAGCAAAAGAAAGAGCTCTCAATGGCCAAAGCTGGAAATTTTTGAGCAATCAAATAAAGAAAGTGGTATTAGGCGATGAACCCAGTTATCAAATAAATACCCATGAAGCTATACTGATATAGATAATTGAATCAATAAATAAATGTGGAAGAAATAAATCTATATAGGAAAATTCCAAGTAATTTAGGATGATACTCTGCCATCAAAGAGGTACAGCATAACTCCCCACTCTTTATCTGTGGGCTGCACATAGTTATTTCCTTCCGAAGTATGGAAAATAGGGGAAAAAGAGTAACTTTACAGTAGACAAAACTGGCAACCACTACCCCAGCCAGGTGATCAATATAAACCTTTGCAGTGGTAAGTCATGGGGACAGTATGTGCCTTTGATATGATACAATGAAAAATGGCACTTTGCCTCTGTGATCTTCTCCAAAACCTGCAACCCCAATCTAATCATGAGAAACCACCAAACTCTTCTTCAGAGAACCTTTCCTGTGCTCCTCACTATGTCAGTGTCCCAAAAAACAAGGAAATTCTGACAAATTGTTACAGCCAACAGAAGCCTAATGAGACATGACAACCAAATGTAATGTGATATCCTGGATGAGTTCCTGGAGCAGAAAAAGGACATTAGGTAGAAACTAATGAACTCTGAATAAACTATGAATATTTCAATATTGCCTCATTAATTGTAACAAATGCGCCAGACTAATATGTTTATAATAGGACAAATTGGGCTGGGGGGTATATGAGAATTATCTCTACCATTGTTGCAATTTTCTGTAACTCTAAAACTATTTTAAAATAAAAAGTCTATTTAAAATAAAAGGCAATGGGACACATTTTATCACAAAAGCATAATGTAATGTAGTGGCAAGATCCCTGGACTAACAGGAGATTTGTGAAATCATCTTTAACATGCAGCAAGTTCTCTGTGTAACCTTGAGCATATCACTTAACCTCTTGGGCTTTTGATTTCTCATCTGTAAAAATACGAATTTTGTTATAAAAGGTCTCCTTTTGTTTTTAAATTATGTTTCTAATATAACAACTCAGTTCAATAAATCTTTATAACACTTGTTTTGATATTTTCAAGAGGATTTGTGTCAGGAGGAAAATTCCATTACCTTTTGTTTCATATGTGGAGTTCTTTTTCCATTTGTACCAAATGTATAAATAATGCACAATGATAGGGCCAATTTCATCCCAATTTCACTTTTTCTGAAAATACTCATAGGAATCCAAAACATAAATCTTGTTACAAACTGAAAGATCTTTCAAAATAATTTATCATTGTTTAATACATTTAATATTGGTTTTTTTTCTTGTTATTGTTGATAGGATTGAGATAACAGGACACTTTAGCACATCATGAGGTCTTAAATCAGATGCAAGACAACATTACAAATAGGGGGCTTTCTATAGTTCTAAATTACAAGATGTTTAATAAACTATTTTTATATATGCTTGTCTCATTTGCTCTTCATAACAAAGTAGGTATCATTTTACAGAGAAGAAAATGAGAGCACAAAATGGTCTGCAACTTGCTAAGATTCAATATGCAGAAAGTAAGATGTACAGCTGAATTCAGGCCTCAGGCTTTATACTACAAGTCAATACTTGATTCTCTTCATACTGCAAAATCTCACCTATCAAAGGAATTGGCGACTGATAAGAGCTCATAAAGTTCATATTTTGTTAATATTTCCTTAATCTTTAGCTAAGGTCTTTTTCTATCCCAGGATCCTGTGCAGGATACCACATTAAATGTAGTTGGTTACTCTGTCGCTTTAGGATCCCCTTGGCTGTGACATTTTCTCAGACTTTCCTTGTTTTTGATGTCCTTGACCATATTGAGGAATGTATCTCAGTCTCAGGTATTTTGAAGAATGCTGCTCATCTAAGATGGGCTAATGTTTTTTTCCCCTGTATAAACTGGAGTTATGAGTTTGCGGATGCACAAGCACAGAGTTCAAGTGCCATTCTCATCCTATCATATCAAGGCTACATTTTATTACCCTTGAAAATCCCTCACTTAGCTGAGGGATTTTTGTCAGTTTCCTCCACTGTAAAGTTACTCCCTCCCTCTTTTACTCTTTAGGAGGAAATCCTTAAGGAATGGGGGGTTATAGTTTATTTCCATAAGGGTGGAGTATTTTTCTAAATTAGTTTGAATTCTGCTGCTTGAGAAATTTGCTGTCTTCTCCCACAGGTATTTGTTTATTCAATCATGTTTTTATATTTGTTGGATGTATGGATACGTACTTTGTACTTTAGATTATGATCCTATACTACTTTACTTTATTGCTTAAAATTTTCCTGCTTTTGACATTGGGAGCTCTTTAAGTTGAACTCTTTGTTCTTTGAAATACCCCATCACACTGTGTGAATGCATGCATGTGTTCAAGTACTTCCTTACCTTGTTACCACAAGATGCTTCTGATTCATCTTAGATATTTCCTGTCATAGTCCTAAAATTAGCAAGTCCTCTAAAGATCCCCAGTTCCTTTCACTGGAGAATGGTATTAGATACTAATATCTGGTGCTGTTGTGTGCACATAGCTGGTGGAGTGCCATGGCTTCTGTGCACTCTCAGCAGAGCCATCAAATATATGTGCATATCAGCATGTATATATTCATGTATATATAGACATTTCTAGCTACTTCCCCTTGCTTATTGTATTAGTTAGGGTTCTCTAGAGAAACAGAATCAACAGGGAACACTTGCAAATATAAAATTTATGAAAGTGTCTCACATGACCGTAGAAACGCAGAGTCCAAAATCCACAGGGCAGGCTGCGAAGCCGATGACTCCAATGGATGGCCTGGACGAACTCCACAGGAGAGGCTCACCAGCCAAAGCAGGAATGGAACCTGTCTCCTCTGAGTCCTCCTTAAAAGGCTTCCCATGATTGGATTTAGCATCACTAATTGCAGAAGACACTCCCCTTTGGCTGATTACAAATGGAATCAGCTGTGGATGTAGCTGACGTGATCATGACCTAATCCTATAAAATGTCCTCATTGCAACAGACAGGCCAGCGCTTGCCCAATCAGATGAACAGGTACCACAACTTGGCCAAGTTGACACCTGTCCCTAACCATGACACTTATCTATAAACTCTACTCTACAATGAGTAACCTAATCGTTGGTAGATAAATCATTCACCAATGATTTACATAATGGTTTATTTCCAGTATACAAAATGCTACCAGAATGTTTAACCCAGATCCATGTGAGGCAAACAAAATTGTCAACAAGAGTATACTGTTTCTGTACAGTTCCTTTTGCCTTTACTCTTACAGACACACTCATTTCCAAAGGTACTTAAGGTAGCATCTTTTTGCCCCTCCCACTTAAGTTAGACTTTTCCTGTATTTGGGATTCAATATATTGTTTTGTCACATTCTGCATCCTATTATATGATACACTTATCTGCTCATTTTTGCATATATTAAGCACCTCCTTTGTGTGATAAGGTTCTATGAGTTTTGAAAAATGTTTAATATTATACATCCATCAATATAATACCTAATAGTATAGTTTTTACCACCCTAAATACCCTCTGTGTTTCACCTATCCAACTTTCTGTTTTTCCCCCACTCTCTGACACCACCTATACTATTTACTGTCTCTATACTTTTGCCAGTTCCAGATTATATAGTATGTAGCCTTTTTCATATAGTATATAGCCTTTTCCATATAGTATATAGCCTTTTCCACACTGACTTCTTTTATTTAGCAATATAAATTTAAAAGTCATTCCTGCATGATTTGGTAGCTCATTCCCTTGTATCCCTGAATAACATTTCACTGGCAATTAATGAGAGATCCTTTTGCTTGATATTGTTATCATCAATAGCTATGGCCATATTTTTTAAATTTAAGCCATTCTAAGTATATAGTGGTATTTCATTGTTGTTTAATTTGTGTTTCCCTAATGATGAATAATGCTGCAAATCTTTTCATAGCCTTATTTACTATTTATGTATTTCTTTGGTGAGGTGTCTGTTCAATTATTTTGCCCGTTTTTAATCAGATTGCTTTTCTTTTCCTTATTCTTGAATTAAAACAATTTCTTTTTATATTTTAGTTGCAAGTATCTTATAAGATTATAAGATTACTATCAATGTCCTGTAGATTCTCCCAGGTTTTTAACAAGTATTCTTTATGGATTTGCATTTTACCCTTATGTCTATGTTCCATTTTGAGTTAATTTTTGTGAGAGTCTTAAAGTGCAGCTTGGTGCATTTTATCCATGTAGAAGTCTGTTTCAAAACCATTTATTGGAAAGATTGTCCTTTTTCCATTTAATTGCCCTTGTTTCTTTGTCAGGAAATAATTGAATATATTTGTGTGAGTCTATTTCTGTGCTCTCAATTCTGTTCCACTGATCTTTTCTTTCATATTTCAATTATATGATATACCCAGAATGGGCAAATCCACAGAGACAGAAAGTGGATTAGAGGTTACTGTGGATGGGGGGAGGGAAGAATGCAGACTAATTATTTAATGGGTATAGAATATTTCTCTAGGGTGATGTAAAAATTTTGGAAGAAGAAAGCTAATTATTATACAACACTGTGAATATTCTAAATACCACTGCATCAAACACTTTAAAATGGTTAATTGCATATTATGTGAATTTCAGCTGAGTAAATTTTTAATGTGATTTTTTTAATTCACTGCAGTTATTATCCCTCTTTTAAACTGTGATATATTGTATATTCACATGCCATATAATCATCCAAAGTGTATAACCAATGGTTCACAGTATCATCATATAACTGTGCCTTCATCATCACAATCAATTTTTGAACATTTTCTTCACTTCAAAAAAAGTAAGAATAAAAAGAATACCCAAAATATCCCATACACCTCATACCCCACAATTGTTTTGTTTTGGTTTTCTCTTTTTTTTTCCTTACTTATCTGTCCATACACTGAATAAAGGGATGTCAGTCTCAAGGTTTTTCTGAGTTACATGACCACACCTTAAAATCTCTGTAGTTATTCAATCAATTTCAAGATCAAGACTACTAGATTATAGTTCAACAGTTTCAGGTATTCCCTCTAGCTATTCTAATACATCAAAAATTGAAAAGGGATATCTATATAATGCATAAGAAAAACCTGAAGAATCACCTCTCAACTCTAATCGGAATCTGTCAGTCACTGAAACTTTATTTTGTTTCATTTCTCTTTCCCTTTTTGGTCCAGAACGTTTTCTCAATTCCATGATGCCATTTCAAAGAGTCCTGTCCCATGTTGCCAGGGAGATTTATACCCCTGGGAGTCATGTCTCATGTCGAGGGGGGTTGGGGTGGGCAGGGCAGTAAGTTCACCTGCCGAATTGGCTTAGAGAGAGAGGCCACATCTGAGCAACAAAAGAGGTTCTCTGGGGGTGACCCTTAGGCATTATCATAAGTAGGCTTAGCTTCTCCTTTGCAGGAATCAGTTTCATAGAGGCAAACCCCAAAATTGAGGACATGGCCCATCAAATTGGCAGTCCCCAATACTTGTGAGAATATCAGATTTTCCCCTGGTGGGGAAGTTTAATTCAGTCCTTCAAGGGGACTTTGCAAAGTATGTTTAATCTTCTGATCATATTACTCTGGGATGTATCGGGGCATCACAACTACTGTTCATACCGAGCCAACCTGTACAAACTCCATATTCAAGTTTCCATATAATTATGGTGTACAAATAAGCTCATCAAGCAAGTTATATTAGATAGTGTGCTACCAAAAATATAAACTTTGTACCAAATAAACATCTCTTCCTTTGGTTTCATATAGAAATTGAAGTTTTAAACTACAGTCAATATAATTCTTTATCCTTTAGTCTGATTTACTATATTCCTAAGCAAATCTGCTTCATTCATAGCTCTATTTGAAGTTTGATCACTTTTTCAGTGTTTTTAACCATTGCTGTCTGGGATAATGGTGATTTTCAGAACTGCAGAACTCTAGCTCTGAGTCTCAGGTGTCACACAGATACCCAAAGTTCCAAGGAACTGGTTATACACAAAGAGCTCAGCATCTCAGAATTTAGATGCAACAGTTACAACTCCAGAATAGATGACTGCTGTAAGAGCTCACCATCTAGGCCCCTTTACAATAGGCCCTAATCTGAAAACCTAAGGTCTTGAATTCAATTCTCAGAGTCTGCATGTTATAGTTAGCTTGTATTAGTGAGGCATTATGATATTCATTTTTCCATTTCTGGCTTATTTCACTGGACTCAAGTTTCATTCACCTTGTTTCATGCCCCACAACTTCATTCGTTCTTGCAGCTGCTCAATAGCTCATTGTATGTACACACCACAGTTCCCCTTTCCCTTCCTCAGTCACTGTACCCTTAGTCCAACTCCATTCAATGCAAATCTTGAATACTGTCATCATAAACACCAGTGTGGAAATGTTCTTCCCTGTCTAGCTCTTAGTTCTTGCAAGTAAACACCTAATTACTGGGTTGCAGGATCATTTGGCAACCCCACCACAGAGCCTTCCAGAGGGGGCTACACCTCTCAGCTTCCCTACCAACAGTGAACAGGGACATCTCTCTCTCTCTCCACATTGTCTCCAGCACTTGTATCTCTCCACTGATCTTTTTTTCTATTTTTTCACCAATAATATACATCTTAACTACTGTACCTTGTAGTAAATCTAGAATTTAAGTACTGTGAGTCTTTCAACTTTGTTTTTCTCCTCTGGTATTGTGTCCATTATTGTTTTAGCTGTTTTAAGTCTCTTGTCTTCCATGTAAAATTTAGAAGCAGTTTGTCAATAACCACAAAATACGTTGCTCAGTTTTTATTACAATTTTATTGAATCAGAATTGACATCTCAACTATACTGAGTTATCCAATCCATGAACACAGAATATCTCTCCATTTATTTAGATCTTTTTTTATTTCTTTCATTAGTGGTTGGTGGGATTTTTGTGCATACAAATGGTATACAATTATTAGATTTATCCCTAAGCATTTCACTTTTAGTGCTATTTTTAAATTTTTTAAATCAATTGTTCTTTTCCAGTATGTAGGAAAGAACAATTGTTCTTTTCCAGTATGTATTGTCTTTTTAATATTGACTCTTGTTTTTATTTTTTTTTTTTTAAAGGAAAGACAGAGAGAAGGAAGGAAGGATAGAAGGAAGGAAGGAAGGAAGAAAGGGAAACATTTTTTAAACATTTTCTTGTTTTATTGTATTCTGTTTCTCCGTTTTTGTTACATGGGCTGGGGCCGGGAATCGAACCGAGGTCCTCCGGCATAGCAGGCAAGCACTTTGCCCGCTGAGCCACCGCGGCCCGCCCTGACTCTTGTTTTTGACCCTGCTATACTTATTGATTAGTTCTAGGAGGTTATTATATATTTTTTGCCCACTCTATGGAATTTTCTACATATATAATAATATCTGCAAATACAGAGAGTTGTATTTTTTTCTTTTCAATATTATAACTTGTATTTTTTTTCTCTTATTAAAACTATCTTGGACTTTTAACACAATAATATTATGTTGAGTAGCAGTGGTTAAAGAGGAACCATTTGCATTTTTCCCAATTTTAGAAGGAGAGTGTTAAATCTCTCACCATTAAATATAATGTTACTTGTAAGTTTTTAATACCTACCCTGTATTTGGTTAAGGAAGCTACCTTCTATTTCTAGTTTTTTGGAGCAATATTATACTAAAGCTGTTCTGAATTTGTTTGAATGCCTCCTCTACATCCATGGATATAATAACATAGTTTTTCTTATTTACTCTGTTACTGGGATGGTTTAAATTGATTGAGAATGCTGAACTAATATTATGTTCCTTTGAATATGAATTTGGTCATGATGCTTTTTACTATTTTTTGACTTGCTAATATTTTGTTGAGTAGTACTGCATCTCTGCTCATGAGAAATATTAGTATGCAGTTATCCTTGATGTTTTTATCTAGTTCTGATATCAGAGTAACACTAGCCTCATAGAATGAGTTAGGAAACACCTCCTCTTGTTTTTGTTTTCTTGAAGAGATTGCAGAAAATTTGTATCATTTCCTCTTTAAATGTTTGGAAATGATACAACAGTGAAACCACCTGAGAATATATCTTTCTTTTTTGAAAGAGATTCCATTCGTTTTTATTAATATTTTGAATAGATATAAGCCTATTCAGGTTACCTATTTTTCTTTGTGAGATTTTTGGGGGATTGCGTCCTTTTAGGGTTTTGCATTTTTTAGTCTGAGTTAAAAATATGTTGATATAGAGTTAATAGCTTATCTTTATTATCCTATTAATGTCTGTGGAATCAATAGATATGAATTATTCATTTGTGATATGGGTGTTTTGTGCCTTCTCTCTTTAATTATTCATTAGCCTAGCTAGAGTTTTATCAATGTTATTGATCTATTGAAAGAATGAGCTTTTGATTTGTTAATATTCTATATCATTTTACTTTTTTCAACTTCATTCACTTTTCTACTTTTTATTATGTTTTTCTATTAAATTGGTCTTATTTCTGTAGTATCATAAAGTTGATAAAAGATTATTGATTTAAAGCCTTTATTGTTTTCTGAAATATCTTTATACATGTGATAAATATATGTGTTTATAAATATACATAATATATATTGTTATAAACATATATATGCTTATAACATCCCTCTATGCACTGCTTTTTATACATCCATCAAATTTGGATGAGTTGTACATTAATTTTTATTTTATTTTAAAACATTTTCTTGAAACTTACTCAATCCAGCTGTTAATTAGAAGTGTGCTGCTTACTACTAACCATTTTTATACTATTGATTTCTAGTTTAGTTTATTTTTTATCAGAAAGTACTTTGCATGATTTCTATTCTTTTAAATTTGTCAAGGTGTATTTTATGGTCCAGAATGTGGTCTGTCCTGATACACTTGAGAAGAATATGTATTCTGCTCCTGCTGGATGGATTACTCTATATCAATTTGATGAATCCGATTGAGTATACTGTCCAGGGTCTTCTGCATCCTTAGTGATTTTATGCCTGATTTATGTATTAATAACTTAAAAATTTCTACCCATAATAGTTGATTTGGCTGTTTTCAATTTCAGTTCAATCAGTTTTGACCAATGTTTTTTGATGCTCAGTTGTAAGCTGCATACACATTTAGGACTTTTATGTCTTCTTGGAGATTTGATCCATTTTTCATTATGTAACATATCTCTTTATTCCTGATCATTTTCTTGTTTTGAAGTCTCCTTTGTCTGAAATTAATATAGCTATACTCTACCTTTACTTTGATTTTGTTGGTTTGATATATTTGTTAGTTTGATACTTTTACTTTTAATCATCTGAGTTTTTATATTTAAATTGTGTTTCTTGTAGACAATATATAGATCTGTTCTGTTTGTTTTTTATCCACTCTACCAATCTCTATTTTTAAATTGTTATATGTAGTCAATTCACACTTAAAGTGAAAAGTGATACAGTGGAGTTTACATCTGCTATGTTAGTCACTCTTTATTAATAATTGCATGTGTTCTTTCTTTCCTTTTCCCCTCTTAATAATTTCTCTGCTTTTTTTCTATTTCTCTGATTTTACTTTAGCATTTTATGTGATTCCATCTTGTCTCAGCTCCTAGTTTGTCATTTTTATTTCCCTTAATGTTTTGGGGGGGGTGGTTGCCATAGAATTTACATTATGCATGCTGAACTAATCGATTTCCACTTCAAATAATACCATACCTCTTCACAGTTATCCTTTAACAGCATATTACCAATCCCTCCCTCTCATCCTTTGTGACACTGCTACTATTCATGTCACTTTTCTATATGTTATCTTCACACAGTGCCTTGTTACTATTATTGCTTTAAGCTAAGCAGTTATTGTTTTAGCTTTCCAGGGCTTCTAGGACAAATACAAGACAATGGGTTAGCTTAAGTAGCAATAGTTTATTTTCTCAAGATTTTGGAGGCTGAAAGCCTAAAATCAAGGTCTCAATAGACTATGCTTTCTCCAAATTCTGTACGATTCTGCTGCTGTCTTGCCACAATCTTGGTGGCTCCTTAGCTTGCATCCTGTTTCCAGCACATGGCTTCTCCTTTTGGTTTCCACTTCCCCTGCTCAATCATCCATAATATGTTTAGATTTTCCCTCCTTATAAAGTCTTTATCCAACCAGATTAAGACCCATCTTGATTTAATTTGGCCTCATCTAAGTAGGATCTTCCAATATCTCATTCACAGATGAATGCACACCCCCAGGAATGTGGAGTGAGACTTGAACATGTTTTTTTGGGGGGCCAAGATTCTATGCCCAACAGTTATCCATTTGATAAAGAATTAGAAAATTAAATATTTAATTTTAATTTTACTTATTCTTTCTTTATAAAAATTCAAGTTTCTGATTGATATTTTTCTTGTGAAAACACTTCTTTCAACATTTTTTGTAGAGCAAAGCTACTGTAAATGAATTATTTCTATTTTTGTTTGTTTGAGCAAGTCTTATTCTTCATTTTTTAAGAAATTTTTTTCTGAACAGAATTTTAGGTTGACTTTTTGTTATTTATTTGTTTTCTTTCAAGAAGTTTATGCTTTTACTTTACTGCTCTTTCTTGTGATTTCTGATGAGACATTCACTTTAATTATTATTTTATTCTTCTTTAGTTAAGGAGTTTTTTTTTTCTGGTTCCCTTCAAGACTTTCTCTTTATTTTTGGTTTTCTGTTGTTTGAATATGATATGCCTAGGTGTGGGTTTTGCTTTTGGTTTTTGTTTCCTGTGCGTTTTGATTGATATTTTATTATCTCTGAATTTGTGATTCACTGTCCATCATTGATTTAAGAAAATGCTTTATATTATTACTTCAAATATGTCTTCTCTTGCATTCTCATTTCCTTCTCTTTCTGGCATTCCAATTAAGTACATGTGACACATTTTGTTTTTGTCCCACCTTTCTTTGTTGTTCTTTCTTTTGAGTTCTCTTTGCCTTGTAGTTTCAAGCTTACTCAGTGATGTCAAATCATTTGAAGAGCCAATTGAAGACATTATTCATTTCTGTTTCACAGTTGTTTTTTAAATAGAAGATATGGGGTGGGAGTGATGCTTCCCTAGATATATCTTATTGTACAATTCTGACTTTTGAAACAATGTTAATAATTCACATACTTAATAAATAGACAAATAAATTATTCAATGAATTAATTAACTCATGAGTTATAATGGAAAAAGAATCCTAAAACAGTATGTAAATAGCAACACGTGAAATGAACCATACAACAAATGAGAAATTTAAACACAATGAAATGTAGGGAGAGACCTAATACTAGTAGCCTTGGACATAGTATGAAATAATAGTACACTCACCTTCAAGTTAAAGATAAAAAGAATGATGGTGATGAATTGAAATGTAAAGTATCTATACAAATGAATAATTATATAAACATAACTATAAATATGTATGTATGTATATATATTTATATTTACCTTGAGAGAACGAGAGGGAGAAGAAAATGGAGAGGGAGAGAGAGATATAGACAGGTGTGGTATTATATAAACATCTTTATACCAGTTCTATATCCTAGCTCTGCCAATAAAAGGACTTAATAAGCAACAACACTCTAGAGGAATGAGAACCTCTAGTGCCCGTGTACTGATTTTTAAATACTATTTTATACTAAAGGAATCAATTATTTTGAAGAAATGCCTGATTCTAAGGTTGGAGCTGGGGTAGTTCAAGATGATCCTAGAACATCTTCTGTGCTAGAAAGCAAGAAAGCACTCAAAGCAAGCATGTGTCAAGAGGACAGAGCTGCCATTTGAAAGGTTCCCACTGATCAAATATGCCACAGTTGAGCATCATAATAAATTAGTATTGTAATGGACTATAACCCAATGAGTAAAATAAAAATCCATAAGACCATATTGATGTAAATAAATAGATAAATAAGGAAGGCAAGTTTTTCATCAAAGTAGAAAGCTAACTAATAGAATGATGAAATTAGAAATTCATTCTTTGGCAACCATTAAACAATAATTAACTCAGGAAAAAATCACCCATGTATGTTAAGATTAATGGATGAATGTTTGAGAAATAACAGTCTTTTTATACCCTTAAATTATTTTCCACAAGTTACCTTTTCATTACAAAGCAAAAAAAATAGTAACCTGACATTTACCACATTAACCACATTATCAAAGTCAACTTCACCAGCTAAGAAGCACATCGACACCATGTAATTTGCCTCCTAATTTGATACACTGTGAAAAATTAGGGTATTATTTCTGTGGTATCACTGCCAAAGGAAAAAAAATCATAACCCGAATCTCATGAGGTGAAAACAGGAGACAAACCCCAATTAGGGGAATTTTACAATATGATTGGTTTAAATTCTTAAAATAGTCAAGGAATTTTTCCAAATTAAAGAAGACTAAAAAAGCATAGGACCTGAAAGTAATTCATTATTCACAGATGAATAGTGAACTCTGAATAAGGTCTGTAGATTAGACAATATTGTCTCAGTTGTGATCATTGTACTGTGTTTACATGAGAAGAAAAGATTTTCTTTTGTTTTTTTTTTAGAAAACAGAGTGAAGCATTTGGAGGTAAAGAGGCATCATGTCTGCAACTCATTCAAACAGTTTAGAAAATAATTATATATGAACATATTTATATAAATACGTACATATATATTCGGGGAATTGGTGTGAGAAGTGATTGGGAATTATTTGTATTGTGCTTGCAAATTTCTTATAAACCTATAAATTATTTCAAATAAAATTTTAAAAGGAAAAGCCTAATATAAACCTAAAATTGAATGTAAATTGTCATTAATAAAATTTCTGCGTGTATGTATGTATGTTTATAGTCAATAAAGTGCACATGTGCCTTGCATATTAAATAAATGGTGATAGGAACACATACATACCCAACCTTCTGAAGTTTTGAATAATGGTGTACATAATTATAACAATTATATTATACTGAATAGTTTATGCCAAGGACTGAGTCAGAAGAGTTACATATAAAATTTTATCTAATCTCCCACAAAATCTTTTAGGGAATTACCTTCCACATTTTATTGGTGAAGAGACTGACACTCAGAGGAATTATCACCTTTACCAGACCATGACATTAGTAAATGGTAAAACTAGCATTTGAACACAGTTCTAAATTATTCTAAAGACGTCACAGTTAAATATGTTCTATTTTTCTGTATGAGATATTTAAAATTGTAGAGTCACTTAAGCTTGTACACAAATGTATTATCCTTCAAAGTCTCAAATACCTTATGAGCAAGATTAAGAATGCATACTTGTTCATATACTTCAAGAAAATGTGATTTATAAGACATAAGCCACTTAAGTTGTTTTCATGAAACTAACAGGAAAAATATTTTAAATTTTGTAAATGGTTCTAGATATGTATTAGGCAGTAAGCTGTAGTGGAAATGTAGTAAAACCATTTTTCAAAAGACCAGATTTGAAATTCTACCTATCATTTACTAATTGGACAAGTTGTTAAAATTCTCTCAGTCATAGTTTCATCTTCTGAAAACTAGGAATAACAATAGCAACCTTACAGTACTGTTGAGAAAATTAAATAATGTATGGACCTGAAACTGCATTATAAATTCTAGAAAATACTACAGGATATCAGGGATTGTTTTTTCATTAGGAAGGCCTAAACTTTTAGGCCGAGGGATGGTAAATCGCTTGCTACTGTATTATCTTTGCATTTCTCCAGCACTTAACTTCTGTAAACAACCCCCTTTTAAATAAACCCTCCTCAAGTAATCCAATTTCAAGTGTGCCATCTGTTTCCTATTGGAACCCTTTCTTATACAGATAAAAATCATCCAATTTGAAGAAAGTACAGGACTTAATAAGTAGGGATAGGGAGAGGAAAGTCCATGTATGTGAACACATGAGTAATGGCCAGAGGAAACATAACTTAAATGAATGCACTTTGAAAACTAAAATGACCGTACCAGCAACAGATAATGAAGATGCTCATGACACAGTTTTATGGACCTTAAACCTAAAGCAAGAGCACTGAAGAAAGAAATAAATAAATGGGAGCTCCTCAAAATTAAACACTTTTGTGCATCAAAGAACTTCATCAAGAAAGTAGAAAGACAGCCTACACAATGGGAGACAATATTTGGAAATGACATATCAGATAAAGGTCTAGTATCCAGAATTTATAAAGAGATTGTCCAACTCAACAACAAAAAGACAGCCAACCCAATTACAAAATGGGAAAAAGACTTGAACAGACACCTCTCAGAAGAGGAAATACAAATGGCCAAAAGGCACATGAAGAGATGCTCAATGTCCCTGGCCATTAGAGAAATGCAAATCAAACACAATGAGATATCATCTCACACCCACCAGAATGGCCATTATCAACAAAACAGAAAATGACAAGTGCTGGAGAGGATGCGGAGAAAGAGGCATACTTATCCACTGTTGGTGGGAATGTCAAATGGTGCAACCACTGTGGAAGGCAGTTTGGCGGTTCCTCAAAAAACTGAATATAGAATTGCCATACGACCCAGCAATACCATTGCTAGGTATCTACTCAAAGGACTTAAGGGCAAAGACACAAACGGACATTTGCATACCAATATTTATAGCAGCATTATTTACAATTGCAAAGAGATGGAAACAGCCAAAATGTCCATCAACAGATGAGTGGTTAAAAAAACTGTGGTATATACATACAATGGAATATTATGCAGCTTTAAGACAGGATAAACTTATGAAGCATGTAACATGGATGGACCTAGAGAACATTATGCTGAGTGAGACTAGCCAAAAACTAAAGGACAAATACTGTATGGTCCCACTGATGTAAACCGACATTAGAGAATAAACTTGGAATATGTCATTGGTAACAGAGACCATCAGGAGTTAGAAACAGGGTAAGACAATGGGTAATTGGAGCTGAAGGGTTACAGACTGTGCAACAGGACTAGATACAAAAACTCAAAAATGGGCAGCACAACACTATCTAATTGAAATGAAATTATGTTGAAACACTGAATGAAGCTGCATCTGAGCTATAGTTTTTTATGTTTGTGTTTTTTGTTTTTTTTCCTTTTTAATATATATATATTTATTATTTTTTATTTTTATTATTATTTTTATTTTTTTCTCTATATTACCATTCTATATCTTTTTCTGTTGTTTTGCTAGTTCTTTTCCTAAATCGATGCAAATGTACTAAGAAATGATGATCATACATCTATGTGATGATATTAAGAATTACTGATTGCATATGTGGAATGGAATATTTCTAAATGTTGTGTTAGTTAATTTTTTTAATTAATAAAAAAAAGATGCTCATGACAATAACGATAGACTTTCTGAGTTACTAGAGGCTATAGTCATAGCATGGAGTGACAAAACTAAAATCAAGATTGGAATCAGGAAATCAGCATCAATTAAATCAGGGATGCAAGCAAAGTTAAGAACTACCTTACCAATAATAAATCTTGTGTGGTCTCAAGGGTAAATGGGCTTCTTGAAAGCTCAAGCCCACTGCAGCATTCATCAGGTGCCTATTTTACGGCACATTACAGTGCTGGTAAACACTGAATGATAGAGGATGAATGTGATACTGTGGTGCTGATGGGGTGATAGTGTCAGTCAGTACATGTTGGGCAAAGAGGGTAGTATTATCAGGAATGACATATCACAAATAAGAATGGGCTGGAGGTTTTAGTGAAGGAGAAAAGGTGCTCATGTGGCTGAAGTGGAATGAGGTCATAGGACCAAAGAAAATGCCAGAGTCATTTCTATTTCCTTGTCTACGATCACAGTACAGACTGAACATTCAGCTGGGGATGTACATCTATCTGAATCACACAGTGAATAAGCAAATTTGATCAAATTCCCAACACCTGATCATCTTTATCCAGGTCTGTAATTTCCTGCCTCTTTACTCAACAGCAATAAGACATGACATACTTCATTAATGCTACTGAATGTGCCCTCTTTCTTCATGCTGATTCAGTAGCTTAGAAAAATATTGCTCTTTCTAGCTATGACTTGTTCAAAGAAACTAAGCCTTCTTTGGAAGCATTTATTTTTGAATAGGAAGCTCACAGTCTTATACAGGAATACCAGAGTGGCAGATTAATTTTATTTGTAATATTTAAGTTAATTATTTAGAGACTAAAATGCAATTTTCCCCACGAAAGGGGAATGAGATTGCTTCATTCAAGGCTATGCCCACTATTTGTATGAATACATTTAATCTTCATTATTAGGCAGCCAATCACATTGAATGCTGCCTATAGCATACTGTTTCTTAAATAACTTGACTGTTAACTTTGGTTAGAAAAGCTCTTGGGGTTAGATATAAGTTTCATCAAATTTTATTAATTTGTGAAGTAAAGAAGAATTAAAAATATATCCTACCTGTGCCGGCTTGAAACTATCGTGTACCCCAGAAAAGCCATGTTCTTTAGTCCTCATTCAATATTGCTGGGTAGGATCTTTCTGATTGTTTCCATGGAGATGTGACCTACCGAATTGTGGGTGGTAACTTTGATTACGTGGTTTCCATGGAGATGCATCTCCAGACATTCAAGGTGGGGTTGCTTAATAGTTCCCTTTAAGAGGAACCCATTCAGGAAAGTGCAGACAAAGCCCACACACCCAGAGATCTTCAGAGATGCAGAAGGAAAATGCCCCTGGGAAAGCCTTATGAAATGAGGAGGGAGAGTTAGCAGACATTCCCAGGTGCCTTCCCAGCTGAGAAGTGTCCAGAAGCCAGAGACCCCAGCAGATGGCAGCCCCTTGCCTTCCCACCTGACAGAGGTGTTCCAGATGGTCTCAGCGTTTCCTGAGTGAATGTAACCTCTTGTTGATACCTTAATTTGGACATTTTTAAGGCCTTAGAACTGTAGACTTGCAACTTAATAAATTCCCTTTTTAAAAGTCGTTCCATTTCTGGTGTATTGCATTCCAGCAGCTTCAGCAAACTATAACACTTGTCAGAGAAAAATTGATGATTGAAGGATTCATTAGCCACACAGCCCACATAAACTTATTAAAATGAATGTGGATAAGGTGCTTTCTAAGGTTTAAAAACATTTATTAAACACCTACTCTGTATCAGACACAATGCTAGCTAATAGTGGGATAAAGAAAAATTAGCTATCAACCCTGCCCTATGGAAAAGGATGAAGTCATTGAAACTAAAAGCTATAGAATGTATTATATAAGCTTTGGAGGCTGGCCTCAAAAAGTTACTGATCACTAAAGGTGTTATTGAGTTCAAGTGTCCTGCAGTCACAGGATTAGGAATACAATCAAAAAGTTACTGATCACTAAAGGTGTTATTGAGTTCAAGTGTCCTGCAGTCACAGGACTAGGAATATAATGTTTATTAACTATGGCAATTACTTAAACTCCTTTTTTTTTTTTGCATGAGCAGGAATCGAACCTGGGTCTCTGGCATGACAGGTGAGAATTCTGCTACTGAGCCACCATTGTACCCCCCCAAATGTCATTTTATGATCATAAGAAGAGGAAGGAATAGTAATTTAGATCAGTGCTTCACAAAATATAAGGGGTTTGGGGCATCTATATGGAGTTTGATTTTTAAAACTAGTAAATTTATGTAATAATTAAGGGTAAAAATAAACTCAGGGAAATATCAATATTACAAACTCAATCTTTTTTTACATTTTAACAGGAAACTTGTATTTCTGTGACCATAACCTCGGTATATATTTTTCTTTATAAAAGATGTAACTTTTTAATATTTTATGCCTGAAATGATTATATACAATTCCTGGTCCAGTTAATTTCATTTTAATAAGCTGACATATGGTTAAAAACATTAAATAATACAAAAAGGTTATAACAAAATGCAGTAGTTTTCTGATGCTTTCTCCATCCCTTATCATCCCTGCCAAAGACAATCCCTTTCAACTATTATAAAAATAATGTGCATAACTTGCTCTATTTTGATACTTCAATTTTAGAAATCACCTATTGACTTCTTATTCAAATACATATGAATTTCTCTCTTACAATTATCATCCCATTTGCTTCCTCTCTCCCATCTTCCAAATATCATTATTAATGTTTCAATTTATTTAATATAGTAGACAGTGTTTACATATTATTCTGATGAAAGGTTATTCTCAAGCTGAACAGTATAGTGTATTTATGTTCTTTTCTCTTTTGTTTTTCCTAGAGAAAATCAGCTTAGTTTTGTTTGTGGTCTTCCTATATATTCTAAAAGTCTCTTAGTACAATTTTCCACAGAGTCAATCTCATCAGACTTTTCTTGGAGACCTGCCCCTGTGAGATGGCCAATCTTTTTTTTTTTCTTTTTTTCTTTTCTTTTCTTAGAGCTAGTTTTCATTTTTCCAGCTCACTGAGAATAAATTGCTTGTGAGTTAAATATTTTTCAGGTCTTGCTGTAAAAAATGTGTTTTATTCTACTCTTACAGCTGATTGATTTTTGACTGAAAATAAGTTTTAGAATGGAAATAAACACCATTCAGAATTTTGAAGGTATTCTATTACCTTCAGTAATTGCTTCTAGTGTTACTTCTAGCTGTTTAAAAAAGAAAAATTCCAAATTCATTCTGATCTTTGCTGTGACCAGTTAGTTCTCTTGCTCTCTCTTCCTCTCTACTCATAGGAACTTTTAGTGTCCCAGTATTATGAATTTCAAAATAATATGCCTTTCCATGGAACATTTTTCATCCACTGCTTACTTACTCTGCAGGGCATTTTAATCTATAAACACTTTTCTTTCAGTTCTGGGAAAGCTTCTTAATTTTTCATTGCTTTTTCCCCTTATTTTCTCTCTTTTATCCTTCTGGCATTCCTACTATTCAGCACTCAGGGCAAGTTCTCTAATTTTTCTGTCTTATCATTAATTTTTTTCACTCTTTGTCTTATTGCTCAACTTTCTGGAAGAAATTTTATCTCCTATACTTTCTTTGAGATTTTTCATTGCGTATACATGTTCTGTATCCTAATAGGGCTGATGTTCTCTGAATTTTCCTTTGAATGCAACCAAGGGCTCATTAACTGTCATGCATGAACTAGGAATAAATTTTTCTTGTACATACTGATTCCAGATTGAAAATAAATCTCTAATAGGCTTTAGCTTATCATACTCCTGGCACTTCTTGAACTCACATCACTGAAATAAGTTATTTTAAAAACTTTTGTGGCTTCTAATTTTGTTGAAACAAAGGCAATTTCTTTGCTTAATAACTGTGAACTTTTTTTTTCAACTTTTGGATTCATAACGATCAAGTCAACGTCATTTTTTCCATTTTTCCAATTTTCCTCCAGTCACCTCTGTATAAATATACACTTTCACCACTTGCCCATTTATGAACCATATCAAGGAAAGCATACTGCACAAATGTCATAAAATATGAAATAATACTGACACATTCTTTTAGCAAAACGGGACGGCCTAGGTTCTTGTAGCAAAATATTGTCAAAACAAAAATTCTTCCTGTTGAAAGACAAACTGGGTGAAAATATCATATTTCCTTTCTCAATTTAGAAATATATTGTTCATACACTGATTCTTGAGTTTGAAAAAGTTCAACTGGATATCATCATTTGAAAACTCAGCATCTGAGGGCTCACTTATAAGATCAATTTCACTATAATCAGTGTAGTCCAGAGTGCTGTATTCTTTCTACAGTCATCTGCTGAGTCATGTAATAATTGTGATGCCTCTTCTTTTGTAATTATCTTCTCTTTGACATCATAGGCATATAATGAAAAACTATGCATTCTATATTTTGTTTAATGAAACCTAAAAAGGGGAGTACAAAGAAGGTGTCTCCAGACTTATCTGATACCTTTCTGAAAGTTGACACAATACTTTGGGTGACACAATAAGAAAACTGAAGGATGGTGGAAGAGCCACAAATGATTTCATCACAAACATCATCCTCTAGGAGATGCCTTTGTTCTTCCATTTTCCTAACATGTTGGTATATTTTTAGAACAGTTGGGAAAATGTAATATGTACCACAATATTAATTCCTAGGATGAAGAACTAGCAAAATATATCAAGACATAGGAAAAATAAGATTACTAAACTCCATAATGGATCTTCATTTTTCAAACCGGTCTAATAAGCCCATAAATAAAATGAATGCCATTCAATTAAAAATAAGTAAATAATCCCTTTTTTATTTGGAAGAACTTTAAAGAAAATAAGAAGACATGAAAATATTCCTTTAAAATAGTTTAAACTCAAACATTAAAATTAGGTGCAATGGCCCTGAGGATTAAGTTGATTTTTTTCCTAATGGACAAATCTTTTTGTTAAGCAGCAGCCTCTCAAAATCTCCAGTTTTTGCTAAGTCAGAGGCAAAATATACTAAATTTCATTTCCTTTAAATACTGCTTGTCATTCAAATAATTCTTTTTGAGCTCATCACTTTCATTTCATACATTGCTATATATTGCAAGGAACAATCAGCTAACCCTAACTTTCTGGTCTTTTATAATTCTTCTCAAAGAGATTTTGGCTCATCAGCACATATTTCACTTTCCAAGTTAATGCTAGAGATTTTGGTACTGAATGTTTTCCATTGTTTGCATAAATCTTCAACTTTCCAACTTCAAATATAAATTTCCTTGCTGCCCATCAGGCAGCCACCAAGCCAGTGACAAGTAAAGGTTCCATGAGCACCCCACTTCGGTGCTAATTTCTTTATTGGTAAAATGACACTAATGGATATAAATAGCCATAAATTTCTGGCTTAAATGTAGCTTACTTCTTGCTGACGCAGCAGTCCCAAGCAGGTATTTTGCATGTGACCTTTCTCATGGAAGTTAGGGACCAAAGCTGCTTCCAGCCTGAGCAGGGAGTTGGGGACCTGCCTGTTTTGCACGGTCCGTAAGCTAAGAATGTGAACAGCAGGGTTCACATTTCTAAATAATTGAAGAATCAAACACAAAACCATGTTTCATTAAAATCATACAAAATTTAAGTCTCCCTAAAGCAAAACTGTCTATTTGGTACAAAATTTACATTTTGACTAGTACATTTCCTAATATAACTTATATGGACAGGTTAATTGAACACCATAAGTGCATGGAACCTTAAATAGGGCATGAGATTTTGCAGGTTTATACAGGGTGACACCCTGATAAATCCCAGAGTGATTTGAACAGTGAATAAAGAAGTCTTTGCAAAGACCCCCTTGGGGGAATTCAGCTTCCCCAGGTGGAGAATTCCTGATATTCTTACAAGCAGTGGAGACAACAAATCAATAGGCCAAGTCCTCAATCTTGGGGTTTGTTCATATGAAACTTAGCCCCACAAAAGATAGGCTAGGCCTGCTTTCAAAATTAGGCCTAAGACTCACCCCTTGAGAACCTCGTTTGTTGCCCAGATTTGGGCTATCTCTCTCTCTCAGCCAACAAGGCAAGCAAACTCACCACCCTCCCTGTCTTTACGTGGGACATGACTCCCAGGGGTGTAAACCTCCCTTGCAATGTGGGACAGAAATTCTAGAATGAGCTGGGACCCTGCATCAAAGGCTTGAGAAAAACCTTCTCAACCAAAAGGGGGAAGAGAGAAATAAGACAAAATAAAGTGTCCATGGCTAAGAGATTTCAAACAGAGTTGAGAGGTTATCCTGGAGTTTATTCTTATGCATTATATAGATATCCCCTTTTTAGTTTAAGTTATATTAGAGAGGCTAGAGGGAAGTGCCTGAAACTGTAGAGCTCTGTTCCAATAACAATGTTTCTTGAAGATGATTGTATAATGATATAGCTTTCTCAATGTGACTGTGTGATTGTGAAAACCTTGTGTCTGATGCTCCTTTTTTTAATAGTATGGACAGATGAGTAAAAAATATGGATAAAAAATAAATAATAGGGGAACAAATGTTAAAATAAATTGATTAAATTGAAGTCTCAGTGCACATAAATATTTTTTATTTGAATATTCATTTATTTACACATTGCCTATTGTCATGGTCAGGTTCATGTGTCAACTTGGCCAGGTGGTGGTACCTGTTTGTCTGGTTGGGCAAGTGCTGGCCTGTCTTTTGCTATGAGGACATTTCATAGAATTAAATCATAAACAAGTTGGCTATATCCACAGCTGATTCCATCTGTAATCGGCTAAGGGGAGTGTCTCCTGCAGTGAATGATGTTTAATGTAATCACTGGAAGCCTTTCAAGGAGGATTCAGAAGAGACAGGTTCTCTTCCTTTGGCGAGCGAGCCTCTCCTGTGGAGTTCATCCAGATCCTCCATCGGAATCATCGGCTTCACAGCCTGCCCTACAGATTTTCGACTTTACGTTCCCATGGTTACGTCAGACACTTTTGTAAATTTTATATTTATGAATATTTCCTGTTGGTTCTGTTTCTCTAGAGAACCGTAACTAATACATATGTTTTCTGGTTTAATGCTAAGAAGTAAAATCTATTGAATAGTTGTGACATAGAAATCCTGGCCCTCAGAGTCTGAAATATTTACTATCCGGCACTTTATAGAAATGTTTGTCATCCCCATGCCTTAGGAATCCAGTGTTGTTGTTGTTGTTGTTGTTTGGTTTCTTTCTATGAGAAGGAGGATAAAGAGAGGATGGATAAGGCCTATCTGCTTCTTAAACTTCATCCTGGAAATGAGGAGCCTGTGCACGTTGCCTGGTCCCTGGATGCTCCCACCAGGGCAGAGGCATGTGTGATGCACAGAGCATGTCTGTGCTCTGTGTGAGCAAACGGTTCCCGAGTACGACTGTCCCGTGTCAAGTAGGACTGCCCCCTCCCATACACCAGTGTGAGCCCACTGCAGGGTCTCAGCCAGCAGAGCCTGTGGGGGGCCTCTCATTCCCCATGGCCAGCAGCAGCCCACTCCTCAGAGAGCAGGCAGGAGAAAGGGAGGCACCTCAGAGAGAAGGGACAGCCACAGTGGGACCTCAGGCCTGTGCTGGCACTCTGCATGGGACAACTAAACACCCACAAGCACTTATTGGGTGCCTCACGGGGCCTCTCCTGCAGCTCCCCAAACCTATTCTACCTTGTGGGGTCTCCAGCAGCCCCTCTAGCTACAAACAAGGAGCAGGAGTGTAGGATCAAATATCTGCAGTGAGGCCTGGCCACTAGCAGCTCTCAGGTGCGTTCCTTGTGCCACCCTCTGGCCCTGTTCACACCCATGTTAAGCTCTCAGACTGCACAGCTGCCAGGAAGCCATGGCAGGCTGAGGCCAGTCCTGGCCATGAGGTTCCAGAATCCCAGCTTCCTCAGTGCAATCCCAGGGTTGGCTGAACAAGGCAACAGGCCTGAGACCCGTCAGGAGGGAGGAGGCCCTGACTCTGTCTCCTCTGGCTTCCAGGTGCATCCAGGACAGATCTGCATGGTGGGGTCCCACCTGCTTCTGCGAGACACAGGCTGCTGATGAGCTCATTGCTCTAGTAACTTCCTTAACCCAGCCCGGGGCCTTTCTGGATCTGGCCAGGCTGTGTCTACTGCCTGACCTGGAATCCCAGCTCCTGGCTGGATGACATGGGGCTGGTGGCCTGGACTGCTCTGGCCTCCACTGTCTGCTGGCTGGTGGGTGACCTTGGGGAGTGTGCTGGTTTGAAAGGATGTGTGTCTTCTAAAAAAGCCATGTTTTAATCAAAATCCCATTTCACAGAGGCAGAATAATCCCTATTCAATACTGTATGTAATGAGATCATCTCCCTGGAGATGTGATTTAATCAAGAGTGGTTGTTAAACTGGATTATCAGGTGATGACATGTCTCCACCCATGTGGGTGGGTCTTGATTAGTTTCTTGAGTTCTATAAAAGAGAAACATTTTGGAGAATGAAGGAGATTCAAGAGAGCAGAGAATGCTACAGCACCACAAAGCAGAGTCTACGAACCAGTGACCTTTTTGAGATGAAGAAGGAAAACACCTCCTGGGGAGCTTCATGAAACCATAAGCCAGGAGAGAAAGCTAGCTGATGATGCCCTGTTTGCCACGTGCCCTTCTAGCTGAGAGAGAAACTGTGACCATGTTCACCATGTGCCTTCTCACTTGAGAGAGAAACCCTGAACTTCTTTGGCCTTCTCGAACCAAGGTATCTTTCTCTGGATGCCCTAGATTGGACATTTCTATAGATTTGTTTTAACTGGGACATTTTCTAGACCTTAGAATTGTAAACTAGCAACTTTTTAAATTCCCCCTTTAAAAAGTCATTCCATTTCTGGTGTGTTGCATTCCGGCATCTAGCAAACTAGAACAGTGAGGAAGGCCACATCTTCTCTGAAGGACACTTCCATATCCCAGGGTTTGTGGATGAGCAGCTGTGATGTCAGAGCCACAGAGGAGCCAGCCCAAGAGTGCAGGCATCACTCTCTCAAACCACACGTGTCCTGTGCTCCCTGCAACGTCCCTGGCCAGAGCCCAGGTCCACTTCTGCACCTGAAGCGGCTGTGGGGTCAGAGGCTTGGGCTGGCCCTCCAGGCTATGCTCCAGGGCAGGAGGGCAGGATGGGCTCAGAGGCCCCAGGAGCCTCCAGGAGACGGTAAAAGTGTTCCTGCCTGATGGGAGAAACCTGCAGTCTGGGGACACATCATGCCTGCTCCGAAGCGAGGCTGCAGGTGCAAAGCTCCACTTAAAAACAGGATGCCCTTGAGAAGATGCTGGTGTGCTGCTGAGGGAGCAGGTGTCCTGGGGTCCTCAATGGCCTGTGCTGTGTCACCATGCTGGCCAGACACCCCAGAGGCCCCGGGCCCGATTCAGGCCACCTCTCAGCCTGGATCATGGAAGGGCCAAACAACAGGTCAGCTCAGGGACCACCCGGGGGCCCTCCTGCTGCAGTTGGCAGGTTAGCCTTCATCCCCACCACGGCCTCCCCCCACCCCTGCTGCCTCTGCAGTGTGCACTGCTGTCAATCAGCTGCTTCCCAACAGAGGCACAGGTTCCAGCCTGATCTTACTGCAAGGCCAGTGCCCATTCTCCGTGCCCTCCTTGTACCCCAATTCCTTGCCCAAGCAGTGATGAGGAGCAGATCTGCTGAGGGAATGAGCAGGTAGGTCACATGGGTCTGCAGATGCAGCTGCCAAGGGAGAGTGGTTTATAATGGGGCTGACTCTGCCTCCCTTCAAACCCTTTTGGAGGTTCCTGGGGGACAGAGACGGGGGGGGGGAGTTGGGGGAGCAGGGCTGGGACAGGAAGGGTGGGTCTCCCCAAACAACTGCTCCCTACTTTGCCCGCACACCACCTGTGACAGATTCCACACATGGTTTTGTTTATTAAGGAACATTCCAGCTCCCACTGCTTTCAGATGGGACTCTGCCTTCAGAGAGTGGCCAGATTCCAGGCAGCCAGCTGGGGTCCAAGGGATTCACGACCAGTTCTCCCAGTAGCAGCTCTTCAGGCATGCAGGGGGACCCAGCATGTGAATAGGGACCCCATTTCTTTCCACCCACCTAAGCAGTGTGTACAAGACTCACTGGCATGGCGTGGGGAACCCCAAGTGCAGGAGGGTCCACCCAGGGAAGGCTGGGGCTCACTCCCCAACCTTAGAGCTGATAATGCTGCTGTTGAAACACCAATCACCTATTTTCATTCTGTTGTTTTGTGATAAGCAATGACCAAAATTATGAAAAGGGAGGGTTTCAAATATTCAAACACACACCTCCATGTGCTGGCTGGACAATGGGCTGTGGGAGTCCAAACAGGGAGGCCGCTCTGGCAGCTGAACCCCTGTGAAGATGGTGGGTGCAGAGAGCAGCCTGCCTAACCCGAGTGCCCCAGCAGGGGCCTCCTGTGGCTGGACACAGTCACCAGGACCAGGCTGCAGAGGCACCAGGCCTGGGAATGGGGGCAGTGGGCTGACCGACATGGCAAGGGAGGCAGGCTTCTCATGGAGTCCTCAGCTGTTCTTCGGCGGGCAGTGATCTGCAGTGTGCTGTGAGAGCAGTGTCACCCGAAGGCCCTTTGCTAACCAAGTGTGAGGTCAGCAGTGGTTACTCTGGTAGGTAAACTACTAATAGTGTCTCTGGTCAGGGTGGTCATCAGGATACGAGAAGTTAAAGCTGGGCCAGAAGTGGTGAGATGGCAGGGAGGTGTCGAGTGGGATGGGTCTGAAAGCCCTGGAGAGCCCCTGCATGCATCTTCCACCCTCTCTGCTCCTGAGTTTGAACTTATAATCTCCTCTGAGTGTTCTGCACCTTTTCGTTTTTCACTGTACCGATCGTGCTCAGAGGCTGTGGATCTCCTGTCCTTGAGGACATGAGCAGTGGTGTTGTGACCACTGTGTCCTGCTGGCCCATGCCCCTGGAGGCTCTGCTCTGCCTTATCCTCATCTCCACTTCCTGCTGGGAATGTTTTTCCAGTTCTGGTGACCCCAAGAGTGTCAACATGAGAGATCAATTTAGACCACTGGGGGCATCCCAGGTCAGCTTCCTGTGGGAGGCTAAGCCCCTGGAGAAGTCGCAGTCTTCAACCTGGAGGGCAGAGGTCAGTGGGCTGGAGCCAAAGGGGAGGGGGTGGAGAGGTGGGCCTGGTGCCCATGATCTCTCCAGACACATCCAGGCACCTCTGACTTGTCCTTTCTGGAGAAGAAAGAGGGAAGCAGTGATCTAGAACCACGGGGCCACAGGGTGAACACAGAAACTAAAAGCTTCTCAGTAGCCTGCCTAGGCCTCTCCTGCCCCTCAGCCCAGGTCCTGGGGCTCTGCCCATCTGTGAGTGGGATGTATGTGTGGTGGGGGGGGTTGGCATTCCTGGAATTGGCTCTGGAGTCAGTACCGCCTGTCCATGCGCTTTCCAACTTTGTTTTTCACAAGCCTGTTCCTGC